>NC_080688.1:13820119-14030051 GCF_030445035.2 Dasypus novemcinctus
GATGGACTTTTAGCTCAGGCTCATTTCACAGTTGGTCTTGTGGGTCCTCAGACCCTTTCTGTGGTTATTTCCCCAGTTCCAGAATGCATAATTGGAATAGACATACTCAGTAACTGGCAGAATACTCAGATTGGTCCTTTACTTGTGAAGTGAGGGCTATTATGGCAAAGTAAAAGCCACTAGAACTGCCTCTACCTAGCAAAATAGTAAATCAAAACCAATACCAGATTCCTGGTGGGAAATTAGTGCCACCATCAAAGATTTGAAGGATGCAGGGGTGGTGATTCCCATCACATCCCCATTCAACTCTCCTATTTGGCCTGTACAGAAAACAGATGGATCTTGGAGGATGACAGTAGATTATCATAAACTTAACCAGGTGGTCACTCCAATTGCAGCTGCTGAGCCAGATGTGGTATCATTGCTTGAGCAAATCAACACATCCCCTGGTACCTGATATGCAGCTGTTGATTTGGCAATTGCTTTTATCTCTACTGCTATTAGTAAGGAATTTGCTTATAACTGGCAAGGTCAGCAGTATACCTTCACAGTCCTGCCTAAGGAGTATATCTACTCTCCAGTCCTATGTCCTAATATTGTCTGCAGGGATCTTGGTCATCTCTCCCTACCACAAGAAATCACACTGACCCATTATATTGATGATATAATGATGATAGGACCTAGTAAGCAAGAAGCTGCAAAGACTCTAGACTTATTAATAAGACTTTGTGTGAGAGAGGATGGGAGAGAAATCTAACTAAAGTGCAGGGTCCTTCCTCCTCAGAGAAATTTCTATGTGTCCAGAGGTGTGGGGCATGTCATGATATCCCTTCTAAAGTGAAGGATAAGCTGTTGCATCTGGTCCTCCTATAACCAAAATGAGAAAAAACCTTAGTTGGTCTCTTTGGATTTTGAAGATAACATTGCTCATTTTGGTGTGCTATTCTGGCCCATTTACTGGATGATCAGAAAATCTGCTAGCATTGATAGAGAACCAGAACAAGAAGAGGCTTTTCATTGGGTCCAGGCTGCTGTGCAAGCTGCACTACCACTTGGGCCATATAATTCAGCAAATCCAATGGTGTTGGAAATTTCAGTGGCAAATAGAGATGTTGTCTGGAGGCTTTGGCAGGCCCTTATAGGAGAATCACAATTCAGACCCTTTCGATTTTGCAGTAAAGACCCTGCCATCTTCTGCAGATAACTAGTACACTTTTGAGAAACAGCTTTTGGTCTGCTACTGTGCCTTAGTAAGACTGATTGCTTAACCATGGGCCATCATTTTACCATGAGACCAGAGTTTTCTATCATGAGCTGGGTATTGTCTGACCCACCAAGCCATAGAGTTGGGCATGCACTGCAGCACTCCATAATAAAGTGGAAGTGGTATATATGAGATAGGGCTAGAGTGGGTCCTAAAGACACAAGTAAGTTACATGAGGAAGTAGCCCAAATGCCCAAGGTCACCACCCCTGCTATTTTACCTTCTCTTTCCCAGCCCAAAGCTTTGTCCTCTTGGGGAGTCCTTTACAATCATTTGACTAAGAAGAGAAAAACTCAGGCCTGGTTTAGAGATGATTCTGCATGATATGTAGGTATCACCTGAAAGTGGACGGCTGCAGCACTGCAGCCCCTTTCTGGGACAGCCCTGAAGGACAGTACTGAGGGCATATCCTCTCAGGGGAAAGAACTTCGAGCATTGCACCTGGTTTTTCATTTTGCTTGGAAGAAGAAATGGCCAGAGGAGTATTTGTACTCTGATTCATGGGTTGTTGCCAATGGTTTGGCTGGATGGTCAGGGACTTGGAGGAACATGATTGGAAAATTGGTGACAAAGAAGTCTGGGGAAGAGGTATGTGAATAACCTTTCTGAGTGGGCAAAAAATATGAAAAATTTCATGTCCCATGTGAATTCTCATCAGAGGGATCTTCAGCAAAGGAAGCTTTTAATAATCAAGTGGATAAAAATACCCACTCTGTGACTAATGCTCAGCCTCTTTCTCCAGTGACTCTGTCATTGTCCAGTGGGCTGATGAATAAAGTGACCATGGATGTAGGGACTGATATTATACATGGGCTCAACGACACAGACTTCCCCTTACCAAGGCTGACTTGTCTATAGCCACTGCTAAATGCCCAGTCTGCCAACAGCAGAGACCCACATTCAGGCCCTGATATGGCACCATTTCCAAGGTAACCAACTTGCTACCTGGTGGCAGGTTGACTACATTGAACCACTTCCACCATGGAAGAGGCAGCAATTTGCTTTGCTTTAAATGGAATAGACACATAATATGGATATGGGTTTGAATTTCCTGCATGCAATGCTCTTTCCAAAACTACCATCCATGGAATTACTGAATGTCCTATCTACTGCCATGGTTGTCCACACAACATTGCTTCTGATCAAGGACCCCATATCACAGAAAATGATGTGCAGAAATGGGCACATGCCCATGAAATTTACTGGTCTTATCACATTCCCCATCAGTGAGAAGCAGCTGGATTGATTATGGTGCCAACTAGATGGCACAACCTTGCAGGGCTGGGACAATGTTCTCCAGGAGGTTGTGTAAGCCCTATATAAGTGTCTGCTCTATGGTCCTTTTCTCCCATTACCAGGATCCATGGGTCCAGGAATAAACTGGTGGAAATGGGAATGGCACCACTCACTATTTCCCCTAGTGAACCACTAGGAAAAATTTTGATTTCTGTCACTGCAACCTCAAACTCTTGCTAGTCTACAGGTTTTAGTCCCAAAAGGAGGAGTGCTGTCACCAGGGAACACAGCAATTATTCCATTGAACTGGAAGTTAAAACTACCACCTGGCTACTTTGGGTTCCACTTACCTCTGAATCAATAGTCAAAGAAGGGAAATTCTGTACTGGCTGGGGTGATTGATCTTGTCTATCAAGGGGAAATAGGACTGCATTTACATAATGAAGATAAAGAAGAGTTTGCCTGGAATAGGGGGATCCTCTAGGGCATCTAGTACTGCCATGTCCTATGATTAAAGTCAATGGAAAATTGCAGCAATCCAATCCAGACAGGACTAAAAATGGCCCAGAATCTTCAGGAATGAATGCTTAGGTCACCCCACCAGGCAAAGAACCATAGCCAGCTGAAGTGCTTGCTGAAGGTAACAGAAACATGGAATGCATTGTGGAAGAAGGTAGTGATAAATATGAACCGTGACCATGTGACCAGTTACAGAAACAAGGACTATAATGGTCATGAATCTTTCTTTCTTGTTTCATTATGATTATTATATATGTACACAAAATGAATATCATTGCCTTATTCCCCAAACTTTCCCCTTATCATATAACAAATCATTATCTGTTTCATGTCATAATATTTAGAGAATGAATATTACCAAAGAACTTGCACCTGATTCTGTATGGAATTAATGTGTTTCCAGTTGTATACAGGAGAGTTGAATATGGTTAGACAGAAATATACATAGATAGATAGATAGATAGATATAGATATATACATATATATATATATATGCATGGCTGTTACTATTTTGACTTAGAGACTAAGTACAGTTTAAGGCAATGTGTATGGTTGCTGATTTGACAAGGAGTGAACTGTGATATATTGGCTATTGTGTCAACTCGGCCAAGTAATCATACCCAGTTGTTTGGTCAAGCAAGCACTGGACTAACTGTAATACAAAGGCATTTATGGACTTTAATAACCATTGACTTTACTGCAGTGGTAAATCATAGATAGCTGGTTATAATTACATCAATCAGGGAGATTGCTATCAGCAATGAGTGATACTTAACCCAATCAGTTGAATCCCTTAAAAGAAGAAGTGATTCTACCATTGAGAGAATTTCCCATCTCATCTTTGAGCAGCCAGCATCTCCCAGAATTCATCAAGAATCTTCACTGGACTTTCATTGGAGCTCCTGGTTACAGGCTGAATATAGAGCCTGAACTTGTGCATCTCCATGGCTGTGTGTGATACTCTGATAAATCTCTTACTATCAACAGATATACCTTGTTGATTCTGTTTCCCTAGAGAACCCTGATTAATACACAAGACATTATACATTTTTCAAAACTTATAAAAGTATGCAGTGTAAACTGTAAACTTTTGAAACTACAGAGAATGCTTAGAGCAATGCTTCAATATATATTCATCAATTTTTACAAAGATGTCAAAATAATGAAGATAATGTTAATGAGAAAAAGTGTGGGAGGGGAGAAGGTGGAGTATATGGGAATCCCCTATATATATTTTATTTTTGAAGATTTTTAATGTATTCATTTATTTATTTCTCCCCTCTTCTTTGTTTTCATGGTTTGTTCTCTGTGTTCATTGCGTGCACTCTGTGTCTGCTCATCTTTTTTTTTTTTTTAGGTTTAATTTTATTTATTTTTTTAAGTGTCCTTTTTTAAGAATACATAGACTACAAAAAAATTTTCATTAGAAAATATAAGCCAACAATCCCCAAGTGCAATGGCAAAGACCAAAAAAGAAGGCTGGTCCAACAATGAGCCCTTGATACTAATGACTATGCTTGTGAGCCTGTGCACCTGAAATAAGAACTAGGTCTAAAGCAGCAGGTTCCTAAGAATTACCTCCTGAAAGCCTCTGTGTTGCTCAAATGTGACCAGTCTCAGTGCCAAACTCAGCATGTAAATGCACTGCCTTCCCCCCAGCATGGGACATGACTCCTAGGGATGAGCCTCCCTGGTGCCAAGGGATTACTACCAAGTACAGCTGCTGATGTGGCTGGAGAACGACCTTGAATAAAAGGTTCAACTCAGCCCAGCAGAATATCTCAGCCTACATGTAACATCAGTAGTTAAAAATGCTTTTTGACCTTGAATAAAAAGGGGAAAAGGAAAGGACAAATGAGTTTATATGGCTATGAGTCTCCAAAAAAAGAGCCATGAGGTCATCAGAGGGATTGCCCTTATGCACACCTCAGCAGAGTCCCTGAGACAGCTAAAATAGATACAACCCCAGGTATTGGTTCTTCTGAGGGCTACAGAGACCCACAGCTTCTATGGTCATGGCAGATGGAGTTCAGTGTCATGTCAGTTGGCCCTACTTTGGAGTTTATGTTCCTGAGTATGATGAAGTTGGACTCAGATGTGATCTTTGTTCACAAGCCTCTCCTGTTACTTTTACCAGACTTGTGGTTGGTGCTGGGGTTTAGTGTATACTCAGGGGACCTAAACCTCTGGACTGTCCATGTGATAACCAGGCCCTGAGCCTCAACAGACTTGCAACTCCTACACTCTGGTTTATTGGACTTACCCCACTTAGCTAACATGGAGGTAAAGAAGGTCAACCACCACACCAGGGAGCCAAAAGTGCCTACAACTGAAAGCAGAATTGCACTCATCATCCATGTGGAATCTAAGCCCCCTCTTGATATAGATGTGGAGTGTACACAACAATTCCAGGATCCACAGGATGGAGGAATAGAATATGGATTAGAGTGGACTTATTGATATTTTATTCATGAACTATTGTGATTAGTAATCGAAGAAAATGTAGCATTGGCATGGAGAAAGTGGCCATAGTAGCCGCTGAGGGTAGGAAGTGGGAAGAAGAGATGTGATGTGGGGGCAATTTTCAGGACTTGGAGTTGTCCCTAGTGGTGCTGCAGGGACAGTTACTGGACATTGTATGTCCTTCCATGGCCCACTGGGTGGACTGGGGAAGAGTGTAAATTATAATGTGGACCATTGACCATGGGTGCAGCAGTGCTCAGAGATGTACTCACCAAATGCAATGAATGCTTCATGATGATGGAGGAGATTGTTGTTATGGGGAGAGGAGTAGGGTGAGGGGGGTGGGATTATATGGGAACCTCATATTTTTTTAATGTAATATTAAAAAAATAAATAAAGACAAAAAAAGGAAAAAAAAAAACCCAGAGGTCTACATGTGTTGCAGTGTTGTGGAGGAATAGGAACTCTCGTACACTGCTGGTGGGAGTGTATGATGGTGCAGCCATTGCGGAGGACAGTTTGATGGTTCCTCAGGAATTTAACTATTGAACTGCCATAAAATCCAGAATTCCCACTGCTAGGTATATAAACAGAAGATCTGAAAGCATGGACATGGATTTATATATGCAGACCAATGTTCATAGTGGCATTATTTACTATTGCCCAAAGTTAGTAACCACCTAAATCAACAGATGAATGGGTAAACAAATGTTGGTACATACATACAATGGAATATTACTCAGCTCTAAGAAGGAATGCAATATTAACACCCAAGTTAACATGCATGAATCTTGAGGACCTTATATATTGAGTGAAACAAGCCAGAACTGAAGGACAAATATTACATAATCCCACTGTTATGAATTAAGTAAATTGAGCAGCCTCACGGAACTAAGTTTAGAGGAGATACAAATAAGGAGGTTGTGAGTCAATACACATATGGGAAAAATCTACGACAATGTGGAAGGGTGTAGATGTTCAGTGTGTGGGCATAACAGTGGTGCAGTGATGCTATTGGGCTGGGAGGTGTTAGTCTGTGAGGGAAATAGGGTGGAGATGGTGGGTTAAAATGTCCATGGAAGTTGGGCAAGGGTTGGGGAGGGAGCAGGTAAACTGGCATTTACAGGTATGTTGTTGAAATTACTATGCTGAGAATATTCTTCTGGTAAATATGGCAGGGGAGAGTTACTGGTTTAAGGTATTGGATGTGGAAGATTTGCAGGACAGGTCATGCCTGGGGCAGGTTTCCAGGTATTGTGTAGCATTCATCTTGTCATAGTGTATTAGGGGAGGGAGGATCATAATGAGTAGGAAGTCTTTGGACTCAAATCTTTGCCAGAAGTCTTTTGAGAGCATAGGCAGTGATGAATAGGGGTGGACAGGCCAGTTTGTTAAGCGTTCAATATTGTTGCAAGTAATTATGAATCTGGTCCTTCAAAGAGTTAATCTTGGTGGTTACCATGGGTCTTGAGGGGAAAGGGAGGGAGGAATTGAATAGATAAAACATAGCACATTTTTATAGCAATAGAAATTGTTCTACATGATCCTGCAAGGATTGATACAGACCCATGTCAAACTTAATCAAAGTCTATAAAAGTGTACCATCCAAAATATAAACCACAGTGTAAATTATTGACAATAGCTAGTAGCAATGTTTCAATATTTATACCTCAACTATAAGAAATGTATCACCAACATGTAGAATGTTATTAATAGGGGAAAGGGGAAAGGGAGAGCATGTTGGGTATATGGGAATCACCTATTTTCTGTATATGACTTTTCTGTAACCTAAATTCTCTTTGAAGACAATGTGAAAAAAATAAAATAATTTGGCAAATAAATGGAATCAAATATCACTGTACATATAAGATAACAGACCTTACAGTGATGAAAGGTATAATTTTTAAAATTTTAATTATATATTTTTATTTTACTTCAAACTTTTTAAAAATTTTTGCATTTTATTTTTTTATTTTTAAAATCATCATTGTTACGTCATTTTCCTATTAGTTGTATTTGGTTGTTTTTTTGGTTTCAATTTTGAAGAAGTTTTGGATCACAGAATGGTTACAACTGTGGCAGGGAAGGACGATTGGTACAGGGTGTCTGAGATGGGTGATGCATGGGAGGAAGATCACCTGGGGCATACCTATAAGTCATATGAATGTATTCTAGTGTTCATGGGGAATTGTCACAGTGGATGGAGATCCATACAGTAACCAAAGTAATATCAAATTCCCTTCCTGGAAAGCTCCACCATTTTGTCTAAGACAGCAAGAATCCCCTAAGAAGAGGTGCAGTGACCACTGAAGTAGGAAGGACAATTGATGGGCCCTTGATTGTGATGACTATATTATGAAACCTTACTTTAGAAATTGAAACAGCTTAGTACTATAGGGTGCCTAAGCTTTACCTACTGAGAGCCACCTTTTGCAAATGTGGCCTCTCTCTAAACTAAATTCAGCATATAAATACATTACCTTCCCTGCAGAGTGGGCCATGACTCAGAGGGATGAAACTCCCTGGCAACAAAGGATTACTACCAAAAACCAACTAGCAATGCAACTATAAATAAATCTTGGCTGAAAGAGGGAAAAGTTAAAGACAAGTGAGTTTATATGGCTAAGGGACTTCAAAGTGAGCTGGGAGTCATTCCAGAGTTTACCCTTATGCACAACTCAGCAGGATCTCATTGACTGCCAAAGAAATTATTACCTCAAATAGATGGGCTCCTGAGGGCTCAGGACACATCTAGACACTATAGACAAGGCAGTCACTTCAGAAGTTTGGTGCCTTGACAGTGGACCTTACTTTGGAATTTACAAACCCCAGTGTGGTAGAGCTGGACTCACTTGTATTCTCCCTACACATAGCTCTGTTGCCCCTCTATTTGAAACTATAGTATCCAAGAGCTTTAAATCTTGGAACTGTTCTTGTGCCATTTGGGCACAGAATCTAAACAGACTTGCAACACCTACTCTGCAGTTCATTGGACTCACCCAGGACAACTAACAAGAAGATGATGGAGGAAAATGACCATCTCATTGAACCGAGAGAGTCTACAACTGCAAGCAAGTCACATCCATCTGAACAATGTGATGAAAGCCCCCTCTCAATTTAAAGGTGGAGGGGGCATCAGCATCACAGAAACATCAGGATTGGGGAATGGACGATAGACTAGAGTAGACTTACAACTGTTCTACTGTAGATTTGTTGTGATCCTAGCTATAGAAGAACTTTTATAAAGAATATGGAGGCAGTGGCCACTGGAAGTTGTGAGGGGAGAGAGGGAAAATTCAGTGTGATTTGGGGGCATTTTTGGGACTTGTGAATTATCCTGAATAAGATTGCAATGACAAGTACAGTCCATTGTATATCTTCTAATAGCTTGCAAAAATGTGTGGGAAAGATTTTAATCTACAACATAAACTATATTCCACACTTTATGGCAATTCTCCAATAGTGCTCATCATATTTTGCAAATGTCCCACAGTAATGAAGGATTTTGTTGATATGGGAAAATGTAGAAGGGCTAGGGAGCAGGGCATATGGGAATCTTTTATATATTTTGTGTAACACTTAGGTAGTCAAAATATCATTAAAAAACAAAAAGGTGTATTAAAAAATAAAGCCTACTTAAGAAAATTTAAAATTTAAAAAAAAGGAGCTAAAATCAACTGTGCAACTAGAGGAATGAGAAAAAAGAAACCAAACTAGTTCCAAAGGAAGTAGAAGGAATGAAATAATAAAGATAAGAGCAAAAGTAAATGAAATTGAGAACAACAACAACAACAAAAAAGCAATAAAGAGAATTATTGAGAGCAAAAGTTCTATGAGAATAGTGACAAAATCTACAAATTTTAGCTAGACTAACAAAAGAAAAAGAAAGATGAGGCAAATAAATAAAATAAAAAATGAAAACAGGGACATTACTATTGACACCACAGAAATAGAAGAGAGCATAAGGAAATATGATGAACAAGTGTATGTCAGCAAACTTGACAATGTAGACTAAATGGAAAAATTTCTACGATGTCTGAACAACCTCGAATTGATGGATGTAGGTTGACAGAATGCTGAAAGTAACTTGTTTCTCTCCCTGTTGCTAGGATAAAAAGAGGAATTATAGGTAAATTTGAAGATAATGAGATCAGCCATATCTTTGTGCTAAATTCCAATTCTTGTGCTTGAGAATATACGTTGAAGCAATTAAGTATGAAACACAGCTTCAATCATTTGTTTGGACCTGTGCAAAAGCATCTTGCTATCCTCACTTCAACTTGCTTAATTAGAATATTAAGTTTACACAGTGGGACAGAGTTATATGCCACCTTTTTGATCAGGCAATGTATGATGAACAAGAATGATTTCTTGAGCATACTTATCATATAGTTATATAACTAGCTATGTGTTTTCATCTA
Organism: Dasypus novemcinctus; assembly: GCF_030445035.2. Lineage (NCBI taxonomy): Eukaryota > Metazoa > Chordata > Mammalia > Cingulata > Dasypodidae > Dasypus > Dasypus novemcinctus. The sequence goes on from NC_080688.1 coordinate 13,830,023, forward strand.
TATGCATCAAAGCTAATGCATAATCAAAGAAAATGCAATGTAGTAACTTAGGTATTTAAGCAAGAATAAAACTGCAGCACAGGAAATAAGATTGGAGGCATTTTAGACCAACCTCAGCTCCTGTATGCATAGTAAATGTACATTCTACCTAATTCTCCTGTTAAAGTTATTTCTCTGGTTATTCCCAAAGACCCAGCTTTGGGGCCTAACACACTGACCCTAGAAGAATTAGAAGATCTCTTCAAAACAATCAAAAGTAAAGAGATTGAAACGGACATAAAACAACTACCAAAACTGCAAAGCCCAGGATCTCTCGGCTTCACAGATGAGTTGTACCAAATATTCATAGAAGATTTTTTTTAAAGATTTATTTATTTATTTGTTTCTCTCCCCTTCCCTCCGCCCCCCCCCCCGTTGTCTGTTCTCTGTGTCTATTTGCTGTGTCTTCTTCTTTGTCCACTGCTGTTGTTGTCAGCCGCTTCTGTTGTCAGTGGCACGGGAATCTGAGTTTCTTTTTGTTGGTTCATCTTGTTGTCAGCTCTCCATGTGGGCAGCACCATTCTTAGGCAGGCTGCACTTTCTTTCTTGCTGGGCAGCTCTCCTTATGGGGTGCATTCCTTGCATGTGGGGCTCCCCTATGCAGGGGACACCCCTGTGTGGCATGGCATTCCTGGCGTGCATCAGCATTGTGCATGGGCCAGCTCCACACAGGTCAAGGAGGCCCGGGGTTTGAACTGCGGACCTCTCATGTGGTGTAGACGGACGCCCTAACCACTGGGCCAAATCTGCTTCCCTCATAGAGGATTTAATACCAATCCTACTCTACCTCTCACAAAAAAATGAACAAGAAGGAATGCTACTAAATTCATTCTATGAAGCCAATATCACACTAATACCAAAGTCAGATAAAGATATGAAAAAATAAAATTACAGACACATTTCCTTAATGAATATGGATACAAAAATCATCAGCAAAATACTTGCTAATTGAATACAAAACATATTAAAAGCATTATTCATCATGATCAAGTGGATTTTATACCAGGCAGGGAAGGAAGTGTGGATCAACACAAGAAAGTCAGCTTATATACCACATTAATAAATCAAAGAAAAATCACATAATCTTATCAATTGACACAGGAAAGTCATTTCACAAAATGCAGCATTCTTTCCTGATTAAAAAATACTGCAAAAGATAGGAATTGAGGGAACTTTTCTCAAAATTATAAGCACCATGTATGAAAAACCCACAACTAGCCTTGTACTCAATGGTGAAAAACTAAAAGATCACCTTTGAGAACAGGGACAAGACAAGGATGCACACTGTTACCACTGTTGTTCAATACAGTGCAAGAAGTTCTAGCTGGAGCTACCAGGCAAGAGAAAAAGGCATCCAAATCAGAAAAGAAGAAGTAAAATTTTCACTCTTCACACATGATATGAAACTATAACTAGAGTGTCCTGAAAAATCTAAAACAAAGTTGCTAGAGATAGTAAATCATTTTAGTAGTGTTTAAGAATACAAGATCAATATGCAAATATCAATTGAGTTTCTATACTAATGAGCAATCTGAGGAGGAATCAGGGAAATAAATTCCATTTACAAAGTGACTAAAATAATAAAATATTCAGGAGTAAACTTAAGCAAGGATGTAAAGCACCTGAATTCAGAAAGCTACAATGTATTATTAAAGAAATTTTAAAAGACCTAAATAATTGGAAGAGAATTCCGTATTCATGGACTGAAGACTAAATATGTTAAGATATCAATTTTGCCAAAATTTATATACAGATTCATCCAATCTTGTTAAAAATTCCACCAGCACTTTTTAAGCAAATAGAAAACATAATTATTGTATTTATTTGAAAATGTAAGTGGCCCAAATTAACCGTTAGAAGGAAAAGCATAGTTGGTGGGCTCTCAATTACAGACTATATAATATTACAAAATTACAGAGGTAAAAACCGCATGGTACTGGCATAAAAATAAACACATAGACCACTGGAACTGAACTGATGTTTAGAAACAGACCCTAACATCTACGGTCAAGTGATTTTTGACAAACTAGTCAAGCCAACCTAGCTTGGGCAGAACAGTCTATTCAACAAATCATTCTGGGAAAACTTGGTATCCATAGACAAAAGAAAGAAAGAGGACCCCTGTGTCACACATTATATAAAAATTAACTGAAATGGATAAAGACATCAATATAAAAGCTAGAACCAAAGTTCCAAGAAGAATGTAGGAAAATATGTCCAACTTTGTTGGTAGGTTGTGCATTTTTAAACCTTACAACAAAAACACAAGTAATGAGAGAAAATATTGATAAATGGGTTCTTCTCAAGCATAAATCCTTTTGTGTTTCAAAGGACTCTATAAAAAATGTGAAAGGTAGCCCACTCCATGGAAGAAAATATTTGGACCACATGTCCAATAAGATTTTGATTTCCATTCTATATAGAGAGATCATACAACTCAACCATAACAGAGCAATCAATCCAAATACAAAATGGGCAAAAGACTCAAATAGGCATTTTCCAAAGAGGAAATACAAATGGCCAAAAAACACATGAAATAATTGTTCCATATCCCTAGGTATTAGGGAAATGCAAATCAAAAAGCTTATAAGATATGTTCTCACACCACATAGAATGGCCATTATTTAAAAAAAAAAACAGAAAATTCTAATTGCTGGAGAGTATATGGAGAAATAGGAACAGCCTTTCAGTGTTGGTGGGATTATAAAATGGTGCAGCCTCTGTGGAAGATAGTTTGAATGTTCCTCCAGAAGCTAAATATAAAGCTGCTGTATGATCCAGCAATCCTTCTACTAAGAGAATATTCAGAAGAGCTGAAAACTGTGACACAGTCTTCTGAAGACCAATGTATATAGCAACATTATTCAATATGGCCAAAAGATGGAAACAGCTCAAGGGTCCATCAACCAATGAATGGTTAAACAAAATGTGGTATGTACATATTATGGAATACTATCCTGCCATAAAAAGAAATGAAATTGTGATGCAATTCACATTGCATCTTGAAGATATTATTTTAAGTGAAATAAACCAGACACAAAAGAATAAATATTGCCTTGTCTCGCTAACAGGAAATAAATATGAAGAATTACACATAGAGTTAAAACCCATAATATAATATTAGGAGATAAGAGGACAGCTGTGAAGGAGTACTGGGTAAATGAGATTGTGGCTGAAAAGGGGAGTTTAGGGAAGTAAATGTCAATTGAAAGAAAGCTAGAGAATAATCTAGGGCTTGAATAACACAATGAACTCCATTCAGAAATTCAAGGAAACCAGCACATTTCTAGCCAAAGTCATAAGGATCAAGTATCAGGGCAACAATGGAAGGCAAAATTCAGTGCTCACATAAGACATTCAAACTGAGCACCTGAGATACTTGCTTTCTTGAAAATCTATCAGTCATGAGGAAAAATCATTCTCGGATTGTTTTTTAAGGGCTGTGATCAGGCTTATAAAGAAGATGCAATATTTTCCTAACAGTCTTGTAACTGGATTTTTCCTCAAACTTTGATAAAGAACTCTGCAATCCACTTAGGCATATTTGCGTGTGGAAACACCACAGATGAGCCGAAGTACTAACTCTTGAATACCATCTTCTATTGTTGACAGAGATCATGGACTGTTTCAGACCCAAGGATGAGAATTTTGGTTAATGGTACAAATACAAGAATGTCCTTCTGTGAACTAGAACAGATGTATGTCACTATTGCAATGTGGTAAGAATGTGGAGAAGCATGAGAAAAATAAAATTAATTTAACTTATGGACCATAGTTAACAGCAGTACTTTAATATTATTGTGTCAATTCTAAAGATAAACTGTGTCAATAGTACTGCTGTATGGAAAAATATGTACATTATAAACCATTGTCAATGGTAATGGTCTCATGATATTATCACATAATTTGTAACAAATATTCAACAATAATGTGGTGTATTGTTGACATGTCATTGTATGGGATTTCTATGCATCTGCATGATTGTTTTGTAAGTTCAAAATGTCTGTAATAAAAATATCTTTATAAAAATGCAGAAAAATGTGAATAGCAGGAAACTTCCTCAACTTAATAAGGAGAATATATGACAATATTGCAGCTAAAATCCTAATTAATTAATTGTGAAAAGTCTGAAAGCTTTCCCTCTCTGAGATCAGAAAGAAAACAAGTATGCCCACTGTCATCACTCTTATTCAACACTGTGCTGGTTGGTAGTTCCTGCCAAAGCAATTAAGCCAGAAAAAGAAATAAAAGCATTCAAATTAGAAAGAAAGTAAAACTTTCCCTATTAACAAATGATATAATCTTACATACAGAAAACAGAAAAATACATAACACTCCTTGAATTAATAAATGGATTCAGCAATGTGACAGAGTAAAAGATCAACACACAAAATTTGGTAGTATTTCTCTACAAAAGCATTAAACAAGCAGAAGAGGAAATCAAGAAAGATATTTCATTCACAATAGCAAATTAAGGACTTCCAGGAAGATGACATCAGAGTAAGCAGGCAGTGCTCAAGTCTCTCCCCTCTACCCCAAATAAAAAAAAAAAACTGAGGAAGCACAAAAAGCTGTCTGAGGGAGCTGCTTTAGGGATCTGCAGAGTATGAGCACACTATGTATCATAAAAGAGGAAAAGGGGTGGAGATAAAGAGGCCAAATGAACACTGTGAGTTACTCACCTCTGTGGCTGGAAATGGACTCTTATACCCCATCCTCAAGGTGAATAACCTCAGTAAAACCCTGAGGTCTCTCCAGCTAGCTAAGAAGGGTAAATAATCCTACTCCCTGGGAGGAAGAGAAGTCAGGCAGAGGACAGAGAGTGTTTTCTGTTGAGTGAGTTTAAATATTGGTGGTACCAACCCCAGCAAGTGGAGGCTTAAATACATGAAAACATGGTGAAGCTGAAGGGCAAATAGGTGTGAGACCAACACTTAGCAAAGTCCGAGAGAAAGAGATGAAAGCATGAAGAGAGTTAGGGTGGGTGGAAGAGAGAGAAAATAAGATCCCAACCAAAACTTAAGTGACCTCAGTGAGAGGGGATGTGGGATCTTATCATGCAGACTGCCACACTTATAAATGCTGGGAGAGAAAAGAACTAGGCCAGTGAGGGGGAAGGTGGACAGACACCTATCAGATCAGGAGAAAAGGAAGTCCAGAGTGAAGGTCTGAAAATTGTTAGAAGTCCAATTCATGTGAGGGGGTAAAGAGTGTGGAAAGCCAAATGTGCTCTCATAAGCCTACATAACCTGTAGAGTGGGTATAACTCAGTGGAGGAACACCTGCCATACATACGCCAAGTCCCTGTTTCAATCCCTGGTACCTCCTAAGAGAAGAGACAAGGAGGGTGATCATGTGGGTTATCAGGCACAAATCTGGCACCTTGCAGCAGGGAACTTACAGACTGAGATTTTTTGTTTTATGTTTTTGATCTGTTATTTTATATTAATTATTTTTACTTTTTATTTTATTTTACTTTTATTCTTTATATTAATCTCTAAAACTCAGTGCCTTACCTAGGGAAGGCAGGCTGCAGGGTAACAGATTTATGAGTACTGGCAGCCTGAGACTGTTCCTAATATCAAAGAGGGAAGTCTGTTTTTCCTGGGTATTTTTGTTTTTGTTGTTTTTGGAGTTTTCAGTGTGTTTCCTTTTTATCTTTTCCTTTTTTTCACTCTGGGTTTTTTTCCCCCCATTTCTTCTCTTTATTTCATTTTTCTCTAACCAATGCTTTTCTTTCAATCCAGCTTCTCTTTTTTGGTCTTCTTTTTTTCATCTTGACAGATTTTTAAATTTTATTTTATTTATTCTTGTTTTATATTTTATTACACCTATTGTAGTCTTATTCCTTTGTAATTTTTAAAATAATTTTTCACTTTTATTATTTATTTTATGGCTCTAAAATACAAAAAGAACTAACAATATGAGCAAGCCCATTAAGACAAGTAGATGCCTAGACACAAGTAAAAAATTACAAGTCATAATAAAAAAAGGAAGACATGGCATAGTCCAGAGAACAGACAGAATGTGGATCAACTAATCAAAAATGTTCAAAAATATCATGAATCAACTTAATGAAGTGAAGGAAGGGATTAAGGACATTTAGAAGATACTGAGGGAATAAACAAAATAAATCATAAACATATATAAAAGATAAGAGATCATATGGTGCTGAATGGCACAATGCAAGAAATTAAAGAAATATGCATGAAGCAAATAACATATTTGAATAGGCAGAGGAAAGAATTAGTGATGTCAAATATAGTACATATGAAATTTCACAGTAGAACAAATAGAGAAAAAGAAATTACTCAGCAGGGAATATAATGACAACAAGGAAAGCACAAACATAGACATTATAGTCATTTCAGAGGGAAGAGAAAAGGGAAAATGACAGGAATGTTGTAGGAAATAATGGCTGTAAATTTCACAACTCTTTACATGGACATGAATGTAGATGTCCAGAATGTGCAGCACACTCAAAATGCTATAAATCCTCATAGGCGTACATTGAGACACATATTTGGCAAATTGTCAAACACTCAAGAATGAGAATATGAAAGCAGAAAAGAGATCCCACATATACAAGGGAAACTTGATAAGATTAAGTGCTAATTTCTCAGATGGAACCATGGAGTGGAAAAGCAATGGCATGACATGCTAAAAAAAAAAAAAAGACAGTCATGAATTCAGCATCCAGCAAACTGGCATTCCAAAAAAAAAGGGAAAGTTCAAAATATTAACAGATAAACATTAATTTAAAATTTGTCAACAAGAAATCTGTTCCAGAAATATTAAAGACAGTTTTACAAGTTGAAAGAAAAAAAGTCTTTAAATGCAAAACTATTGTAAGAGACAAAGAAGAACATTATATATTAATAAAAAGGATAAACTTTCAAGAAGAAAAAACTATCATAAACATTTATACAGCTAACCAGGATGTCCCAAAATACACAAGGCAACAATTGAAAATCTAAGTGGAAAAATAGATTCCTCTACAATTATACTGGAGGACTTTAATACATTATCACTATTATTGAGAACACCTAAAAAGAGGGTTGAAAAAGAAAGAGTGTCATTGAATAATATACTGGATGATCTAGACCTAATAGATATATACAGAACATTACACTCAAATAAAGCAGTATATATTATTCTAAAGTGCACAAGAAACATTCTCCAGGATAGATCATATGCTAGTTCCCAGAATACCTGTCAATGAATTGAGAAAGAGTGAAATTATGAAAAGGAATTTCTTTAACCGCAATAGAATGAAGCTGAAAATTAATAAATGGTAGAGTACCAGAATCAGCACAAAAATATGGAAGTTCAACAGCATATTTTTAGGCCACCAGTATATCAAGGAACAAAATGCACAAGAAATCAATAACTATCTTGGAACAAATGGAAATGAGAACACAACATATGAAATTTAATGGTATGCATCAAAAGCAGTGATGAAAGGGAAATTTATAGCCATAATTTCTATAGTAAAAAAAAGAAAGATCTGAAACTGAATAATTAACTGCACTCCTGGAATAACTATTAAAAGAGAAAAAAAATCCTGAAACAAACAGTGAGAAATAACACAGATTAAGGTAAAACTAAATGAAACTGAGAAAAAAAAATACACTAGAAAAATTAATAAAACCAAATGCTTGTTCTATGAGAAAATTAATGAAATTGACAAGCTCTTACATAGATTGAAAAATAAAAGCAGAGATAAGATGCAAATCCATAAAATAAAAGAAGAAGGATGAGATATTACCACTGATCCAACAGAAATAACAACTCTCATAAGAAGATACTTTGAAAAATTATATGGTAACAAGATGGAAAACTATGTTGAAATGAAGGATTTTCTAAAAACAGACAAGCAACTTACAATGATGAAAGAAGAAATCGATGAACTCAACAAACCAATTTCAATGAACAAGATTGAATTATGATATGTGACTTTTCTGTAACATAAAACTGAGGACAATTTGATAAAAAGTAAGACATGGCTGAAGAAACATAAGAAAATGTCAGTGATGAAAGTCAAATGACAAAAAATTAATATTTTTTCATTATTTATTATTCCAAATTGTTTTTAATTTTTAAAATTATATTTCTTATTTTTAAATTTATCATTATTATTTCATTTTCTTATTAATTGCATTTGGCTAATTTTTTACTTTATTTTTAAGAAGTTTTGAACACAGAAGGATTATAACTGTGGCAGGGGAGGATCATTGGTGTAGGTGTCAATGATAGGTGATGCATGGAAGAAAGCTAACCTGGGCATACATATACGGCATTAAATGTGATCAATAGTTCATGGGGCATTATCACAGGGACTGGAGATTCACACGATCACTGAATAGTATCAGATTCTCAGCCTGGAAATCTCTACCACATTCTCTAATGGAACAAGAATCCCCTGAGTACAAGGGCAATGATTAGTGAATGAGGACAGTCCATCAATTGACCCTTGATATTGATGACTTTGCTTATGAAACTTTACTCTTGAAATGTAAACTTAGCTGAGTATATAAGGTGCCTAAGAGTTGCCAACTGGAAGCCTCCTTGTGGTCAAATATGGCCTCTCTGTAACTGTACTCAGCATATGAATACGTTACTTTCCCTCTAGTGTGGGACATGACTCTTAGGGATGAGCCTCACTGGCACCAAGAGATTACTACCAAGAACTAATGAGCAATGCAACTGGAAAAACCCCTTGATCAAAAGTGGGGAAAGTAAAGACAAATGAGTTTATAGGGCTGAGATTTCAAATGAGTCAGGAGGTCATTGCTGAGGTTATACTTATATACACAGCTCAGCAAGATCTCATTGACTTCCAAAGTAGATATTAACTAAAATAGTAGGGCTCCTAAGGGCTCTGGAGACATACAGAAACTATAGTCTGGGCAGATAGGTCAGGAGTTTGGTACCTTGCCAGTGGACACTAATTTGTAAATTATGCTTCCTAAGGTGACAGATTTGGACCCATTTGTGGTTTCTCTACACATGGGTCTTCTGTTCTTATACTTGCACATCTAATTAGTACTGTATTTGATTGGTGTACATCCAAGAGACTTAAATCTTTGGGCTGGCAATGTGCCAGCCAGGCTCTGAAAGTCAATGGAGTAGCATCATCTAGTCTCCAGTTCATTGGTCTCACCCAAGACAATTAACAAAGTGGTAATGACAGACAATTGCCATGCAAAGGAACTGAGAGTGTGGACAACTGCAAACAAATGAGTCCCATGCCCCATGATATCTAAGATCCCTCTCAATTAAGGGTGGAGTAGACATCACCATCCCAGAATCCTCATGATTGGGGAAAGAACTATGAACTAAAGGAGACTTGCTAGTATTCTACTATAGATTTATTCTGATTCTAACAATGGAAGGAATTATATAACTGATGTAGAGGCAGTGGCAACTGGAGGTTCTGAGGGGAGGGAGAAGGAAAACAGCTGTAATACTGGGGCATTTTCTGGAGTTGAGTATAGTCCCAAAAGACATTGCAATCACAGATACAGACCTTTAGATATATTGCCATAACCTACAGAATTCAGTGGCAGAAAGTGTAAACTACAATGGAAATTTTAGTCAATGCTTATTGGCTATTCTCCAAAATGTGTTCATCAATTGCAATGAATGTACCATACTAATGAAATATATTGTTATTGTGGGAAAATGTAAGAGATCTGGAAAGCAGGGCATATGGGAATCCCACATGTAATTTTTTCTCTCTTTATTTTTTTAAAATGTTACATTACAAAAATATAAGAGGTCCCCATATACCCCCACTCCCCTCACCACACTTCTCCCACATCAACATCTTTCATCCTTGTGGCCATTCATTTCATTTGGTGAATATATTTTGGAGCACTGCTGCACCACATGGATAATGATTTACATTGTAGTTTACACTCTCCTCCAGTCCACCCAGTGGGCCATGGCAGGACATACAATGTCCAGCATCTATCCCTGCAGTATCACCCAGGACAACTCCAAGTCCTGAAAATGTCCTCACATCATATCTCTTCTTCCTTCTCCCTACCCTCAGTAGCTACCATGACCACTTTCTTCACATCAATGCTACAGTTTCTTCCATTATTAATCACAATAGTTCCACAGCAGAATATCAACAAGTCCACTCTAATCCATACTGTATGTCTCCCTCCTGTGAACCCTGGGATGGTTATGTCTACTCCACCTCTATATTGAGAGGGGGCTTAGATTCCACAGGGATGATGGATGCAATTCTCCTGCATGCAGTTGTAGGCACTCTCAGCTCCCTGGTGTGGTGGTTGACCTTCTGCACTTCCCTGTTAGCTGGCTGGGGTAAGTCCAATGAACAAGAGGGCAGGAGTTGCAAGTCTCCTGAGGCTCAAGGCCCAGCTGTCACATGGACCATCTAGAGATTGATGTCTCCTGATTCTACACCAACTCCAGCACCAAGAACATGTCCAGTAAATGTGACAGAAGAGGCATGTATAGAAAGGTTACATCTGATCCCAACTCCATCATACTCAGGAACACAAACTCCAAGGTAGGGCCAACTGATTTATGTAACTTAAAAATCTTTTTTTAAAATTAAGTGTAATATAGTGGCATTTTCAGGGCAATGGAATTGTTCTGAATGATGCTGCTATGATAAATATAGGCTATTACATATCTTGACATAATTTATAAGAATGTGTGGAAGAGAGCTTAAACTGTAATGTAAACTATAATCCACACTTAGTGGCAATGCTTCAATAGTGTCATCAATTTTAACAAATTAACCACAGTAATGAAGGACATTGCTATTATGGGAAAGTGTGGGAGTGGTAGGGATTGAGGCATATGGAAATCCCCTACACTTTTACATAACATTTATGGAATCTAAGTATCTTATACAAAATAAAAAATAGAATAAAAAATAAAGATGGAATTAGTTTTCAAAAAACCTTCCATCTAAGAAAAGTTTGGAACCAGATGGCTTCAAGTTTGAATTCTACCATTCTTCCCATTAAGAACTAACATCAACCCTGCTTAACTCTTTAAAAAATAAAAGAGGAGGGAAAATTACCTAACATATTCTATAATTCCAAAAGACCTTAATAGCAAAGCAACATAAATTCACCATAAGAAAACTACAGACCAATCTCTCTAATGAACTTTGTCTCTAAAATCATCAAAAAATATTTGCTAATCATACTCAACAGCAAATCAAAAGAATTATGCACAATCATGAAGTGGGATATTCACCTGGTATTCAAGGATGGTTCTAAATAAGTAAACCAATCATTGTAATACTCCTCTTTACCAGATCAAAAGAAAATATCACATGATCATCTTCATTGACTCAGAAAAATAATTTAGTAAAATGCAGCCTACTTTCTTGATAAAAACACTTCAAAATATATGAATAGAGGGAAGCAGGTGTGGTTCAAGTGATAAGCCCTCTGACTACCATATCAGAGGACCTGGGTTTGATCTCTGGGGCCTCCTGGTGAAAAAGAAGAAGAGAAAGCATGCCTGCATGGTGAGCCAATGCTGACATCACAAGATGAGTGCCTGCATAATGAGTCAAGTGCCCACATGGTGAGCTGAGTGCCTACACAGTGAGCTAATTGCCCATGTGGAGAACCATGTGCCCATGTGTGTGCTGGCATGGCAAGCCAATTGCCCATGCAGTGAGCTGAATGCCCACATGAATGACCATGTGGTGAAGTAGAGCCTGCATGGTGAGCCAAGTGCCCACACAAGTGCCCACATGGCAAGCTGAGTGCCTGCATGGTGAGCTAAGTGTCCATGTGATTGCACACATGGTGAATCAGTGCCATGAAGTGAGACAGGGCATGCATAGTGAGCTGAGTTCCCATGCTGCAAGTTGAGTGCCTGTGCAAAGAGCCAGTGTTCATGCAAGTGATTCACACAGCAAGATGATGATGCAGCAAAAGAGAGATGAAGGGGATAGTCAAGGTGAAGCACAGCAGAGACCAGGAACTGAGGTGGTGCAATTGACACGGAGTCTCTCTCAACATCAGAGGTCCTCAGGATCAAATCCCAGTGAATCCTAGAGGAGATAGATGAGAAAAGAAGACAAAAAGAGAAATAGATACAGAAGATCACACAATGAATGGACACAAACAGCAAAAGCAGCAGGGTGGAAGAAGGGAAGAAAAAAATATATGAGTAGAAGGAAACTTCCTCAATATGGTAAAAGGTATATGTGAAAATATCCTGTGGCTAACAAATTCACTGTTGAAATGCTAAAGGCATTCTATCTAAGATCTGGAACAGGACAAGGATGTCCACTGTCAAAACTCTTTTTTAAGATTGTTTAAAAAGTACTGGCTTGAGTATTTAGTCAAGAAAAAGAAATAAAAACATCAAAATTAGAAAGGATGAAGTAAAAACTTCATAATTTGCAGATGAAATGATACTTTATGTAGAAAGCTTTGAAAAATCTACAACAAAAGTTTAAGAGCTGATAAATGAGCTCTAAATCAGTAGAATTAAAGTACACAAATAATGAGCAATCTGAGGAGTGACACAAGGAAAAAATTCTAATAATAGCAACTAAAATAATCAAATATGTAGGAATAAATTTAACTAAAGATGTAAAGATTTGAACAAAAAACCATGCAGCATTGTTAAAGGAAATCAAGGAAAACCAAATAAATGGGTAAATATTAGATATTAAAGGATTGGAAGACAGAATATCATCAAGTTGTCTGTCCTACCCAAACAGATTTACAGATATAACACAATCCAAATAAAAATTACAATAATTTTTTACTGAATTGGGATAGTTAATTATGAAATTAAATTGGAAGTGCATGGGGCCCTGAATAGACAAAAACATAATGAGAAAGAAAAAAAAATGAGAGAAATCACATTCCAAATTTTAATGCATACAAATCTACAGTGGTCAAACCTGCATGATATTGGCACAAAGATAGATGTACTGACCAATGGAACTGAATATAGTTCTGATATTAACCTTCAACTATATGGTAAAATGTTCTTTAAACTGACAAGGTAACAAACCCACTCAATTGAGAAAGAATGTCCTCATCTACAAACTGAGCTGAGAAAACTTGATATCCACATTCAAATGAATGAGAAAGCATCACCATCTTATGCCTTACACAATAATTAACTCAAAATGGACCAAAGATCTAAATACAATGTTCAAGACAATAAAGGCCCTAGAAGATAAAGAATTGAAGCATCTATGAGATGTTGTAATCGCAAATAATTTCATAAACTTTACTCCCAAAGCTCAAGCAATGAAAGAAAAGAAATAGGTAAATGGAATCTCCTCAAAATTAAAAACAGGAGTGTGTCAAGGAAGTGAAATGCTGGAGTCTTGGTCGGTGACCCGAGGTATCGGGAATGAAAGACAAAGAAAGTTTGGGTTCAGGGGATCTGAGAGCATTGATCTCTCAAGCTCATCAGACAACTTTATTGAGTCGAGGGGCTAGTATATATACCCCTAACCTACGTGACATTCAGCACAAAATCAAGTTACCTATTACCCTTACCTCATACTATATTAACTAGTGATTGATGAAAACCCAACAAACTTTACTGGAACTATTATTATAAGAATCAGTAACCATAAATCCTGTTACCCAGGTTGTTCTGTTCTAGGTATTGTTTTGCCTGCAGGTGTGATGATGCAGCCAAGATTGTGCTCCGCACTGATAATCATAAGGGACAGCTTGACTCAATGGTCAAAGAAGTAACTTGCTTCCATGGAAACAACATGCCTTTGTTTCCCACATTTCCCCCTTTTTGTTTTAGTCAGGGTGACTGTGCCTGTCTTAGGTTGCCCCCCAGGGGGTCTTACCCGTCATTGACTAGCAGCCAAGCGCACTGACTTCGGGGTACTATTGTAGAGTTTTAGCAAGTACTATGTTGTTTGCTTGTCCCATTGTGTCCACACGGTGCAATCTCTGGTAAACACCTTTTCCCAGGCAAGCGACAACCATGAGCAACAGGATTAATACACATATCCCTATTCCTAAGGCAGATAAGAAATGTTGAGATTTCCACCAATCAACAGGATTAAACTTATTTAAATGTGAAATCAAATCATTAAAGATGTCCTTATCATTATCTACGTATATCTGATTATGAGACATTTCTAAAATCTTTTTCTGCAATTCCTCAATTTCTAATGACATATTTCCTTTGTGTCCTAACAAATGATTTCTGATCTTATTCCATTGAAACATAGACATGTTATAGTCCAAAGGAGTAATACAAAAATTACTTTCATTCCAATCACATTTCAATCCTCTTAATAAATTCAAATTATAAACTTGGTCTCCTAAGTGTAAAACAGCAGATTCCAAATCACTAACTCTGTTATTAAGTCCTTCATCAATGTGCTCTTGACTATGCCATAAGTCACTTGCATTCTTGTGCCAATCATGCATGTATTGCTGTGTCTGCACCGTCTCATGCAATGCAACAGCAGCAGTGGCAGCAGCAGTGATGACGCCAATGAAGCCAAGAATGCCAGCTATGAGAAGTCCCAAAATCTCTTAGATCGTTTCAACAGTCCTTGAGCCAGGTGGAAAAGAAGATGACTTTCAGGTGATGACAGCCACATCCGATTCATTTTCACCGGGATCCACACTCTTCATCTTTGGCAAGCCATGGTGATAATATCTCCATTCTGTAAAATATTCTCAGACAAGCAAGTATACAAAGCACCATCCTTATAAAATAAAGCATTTTCAGTAATGGTAGCCTTCCCTACCACAAACACATATGGATCTCTGACACATGGTTGAAAATGATGAATTTGATCTAATTGTAAATATTGTCCATCCATACTTTTATTACCCTTCCATTCAGAAGTAGATGCCACTCCTAAGAAGACTTACCATATTTGTTTTTGATCATGGACTCCAGTGCTATTGCACCATGGAAAAGGAACCCATTTCCCTATATTTTTCCAATCACTATTATTTTTGGTAAAAATTATTTTTTCATCCAAATCAAGGGAATCATGAAAGGGATACTGCATATTACTAATTTGTTGTCCCAAGCTATTTATACCATACCAAATAAATCTGCCCTTATATTTGTTGGGATTCCCATAGGGGCACTTTCCCAAACTATTCCATAGGAATCATTAAAAACAACAGATCCTCTTTCCATATGGCATTCATACCATCTTTGCATATCACCAGCATTCCTCTTAGGACAACTATAACTTGGATACTTATATTCTTGGTATTGATAGGATGGGAATAAAGTTACCAAAGATTTAGTATTATTATAGCTAAAATTGATCATAGTTCTATTTTTCACAGCCATACATGGTGGGCGATTACCAATGCAAAGAGGTCGGAAATCAAATGGAAGAAGGAGATTATAAATCTTTTGTCCTTCTTCTCGTGGCTTAAGTGGTAACCTATCATCCATGGGTCCAGGAAATATAATAGTTTTATTCAAATAGACAGGAAAAGAAGGATCTTTCCAGGTTAACACTTGAAGTAATGGGGGATTAGGGATATAAGCCCAATATGTGTAATTACCATTACCATTGCCGGTTTCACTCACTATCAGTAGGATCCACATGTGTAGAAGACTCCACTTCTTCAGTCCTAGGTTTAATCCTTTTTGCCAGAAGCCAGATTTCTTCTCCATTTTCTGAAATGATAGAGCATAGCCTCGCCCCCATACTTTAACCCTGCCTTTCTTCCATTCATTATTTAAAACATCTTTCCAAAATACTGGTTGATTCTCAGATTCTGCAATTTCAGTGGATTTTTGAGAATGTCCAAAATGACATTCAGCTGGTGTCATAGAATCATAAACGTTAAGAAAATTTAAGGTAAATAAAGCTTTAGCCAATTGATCTTTAGGTGGTATCATACCATCATCTCCCCCTTTTTGTTTTAAAAGCATAGTCTTGAGAGTATGATGGCATCTTTCAACAATAGCTTGACCTGTAGGATTATGGGGAATGCCGGTAACATGTTCAATAGCATATTTCCTACAAAAGGAAGCAAAGGATTTACTAATGTAAGAGGGTCCATTATCAGTTTTAATCTTTAGAGGGCATCCCATCACAGCAAAAGCAGACCAGAGATGTGAGCGAACATGATGAAACCATTCCCCACTTTGAGCAGTAGCCCAAATGAAATGAGAATAAGTGTCAATACAAACATGAACATATTGTAATTTACCAAAGGATGGAATGTGAGTAACATCCATCTGCCATAATTGATTAGGAGTCAGGCCTCTGGGATTAGTTCCAGCCTGAAAAGGCACTGCTGTCAGTGGTCCACAGGTCGGACAAGTACGAATAATTTCCTGCGCTTGTAGTCTAGTAAGCTTTTGATATTTATTTCACAGGCCTTTAGCATTAATGTGACTTAAAGCATGGTAATCGTGAGCACTTTGTAAACAACCCACTAATAAATCAGCTCAAGCATTACTTGCTGTCATAGGACCAGGCAAAGATGTATGAGAACGTATATGTGTAATGTAAATAGGATGCTGTCTTAATCTAATGAGATGTTGCAAATCAGCAAAAAGTTGAGATAATTCATCAGTAAAAAAGATATGAGCTGTTTCAATATTCTTAACAGTAAGACATACATACTCAGAATCAGAAACAACATTCAAAGGTTCCTTAAATATTGTTAACACCTTAATGATGGCAGCAAGTTCAGTACGCTGAGCAGATGTGAATGGAGTCTGCCAAGCCTGTTCTTTTCCTTTGGTAACAAATGCTTCTTTCCCGTTACTACTGCCATCAGTAAACACTGTACATGCATTTTCTAAAGGTAGAGATTTTATAATCTTAGGTAATATCCAAGTAGTTTTTTGTAAGAAAGTAAGTAATTTTGAAGTAGGAAGATGATTATCAATAACACCTTGAAAGTCACTGATAGCTACCTGTCATTGAGGGTTGGTTACATATAGATGATGAATTTCTTCCTGTGATAATTCACAAATAACGCGATCAGGGTCAGACCCTTTAAGTTGCATTAAGTGCACACGTCCTTTTGCTAATATATTGATGATTTTTTGTAAATAAGTTTGTAATCTCTTTTGTTTACTATTAGGTAGGAAAATCCACTCCAAAACTCCCTCCTGCCACAGTAAAGCTGTGGGAGATTGCAGTGGAAAATATAATTAAATCTATAATTTTTCCAGGGTCAATTTGTGTCACTGTCCTTATGAAATTCTTTCCTCTATTAAATTTAATTCTTGTTCTGCTTCCACAGATAGAGAACGTGCACTAGTAAGGTCTGAGCCCCCCTGCAGAGTCTGGAATAAATGAGTTAACATATAATTAGGAATTCCTAACATAGGTCTAATCCAATTAATGTCTCCTAAAAGTTTTTGAAAATCATTAAGAGTGTTTAATTTATCTCTATGAATTTGCACCTTTTGAGGTGTAATACACCCTTCAGACAATTTCATGCCTAAGTAAGAGAATGTAGCTTCTTTTTGAATTTTTTCAGGGACTATTTGTAACCCATATTCTGGTAAAATTTTTCCTGCCATAACAAATAATTGTTGTAATTTTTCATCAGAAGCATGAGCGAATAATATATCATCCATATAATGAATAATTATTGCTTCAGGAAATTGATCACATAACTTTTGAAGAGGTTGGTGTACAAATAATTGACACATGGTTGGACTATTCATCATACCCTGAGGTAAAACACACCATTGATATTTTTGCATATGTGCCTGCTTATTAAATGAAGGCACAGAGAAAGCAAACTTTACCTTATCAGCAGGATGTAAAGGAATAGTGAAAAAACAATCTTTCAAATCAATTATAATAAGAGACCAATCTTATGGAATCATTGATGGTTGTGGAACTCCCAGTTGTAGTGCTCCCATAGGACTCATGGCCTTATTTATAGCTCTTAAATCCGTCAGGAGTCTCCATTTTCCATATTTCTTTTTAATAACAAATACCAGAGAGTTCCAAGGGCTATTAGAAGGTTCTATATGCTTTTGCTCCAACTGTTCTTTAACCAAACTATGTAGGGCATTTAATTTTTCTACTGTTAGTGGCCATTGATCTAGCCATACTGGTGTTTCAGTAAGCCAAATAATTGGTATGGGATTGCCCTTTCTTTCAATGGCCCCTAAGATAAATTTGCTTGTTCAGGATCCGATGAACTGGAAGGAAATCCAATTCCCCTCCTATCTCCTTTACTTCTAGTATTATATTGCATATCCATATATAATGTTTTAGCCTGCTCTGATAAGGTAGGAATATGAATGAAAGCACCCCATTGACTTAACAAATCACGGCCCCACAAATTAATTCCCACATCAGCCACATAAGGTTGTAAAGTAGATTTTTGTCCATCAGGGCCTAAAACATCAAAAATATTAGTGCTTTGATAGACATCAGTCATTGTACCAACTCCAGTAAAAACTGTAGGTACTTTCTGCAAAGTCCAGGATTGAGGCCAATAACATTTAGCTATAATAGATACATCTGCTTCTGTATCTATTAAGCCAAGGAACACTTTTCCATTAATTGTAATTGTAGTTTCAGGTCTATCATCATTTACAAAAGTTTGCCAATACATATTTTTTCCAGTTGATCCGAATTCCCCCTTCCTTTTAAAAGGAAGAGTAGCTGGTTTATTATAGGGAAGCAGTAATAATTGAGCAATTCATTGTCCTTTTTGTATTTGAATAGAATTAACAGCTTGAACCATTATTTTTATTTCCTCTGTAAAATCACTATCTATAATTCCTACTTGCACCAACAATCCCTTCATAGTTAAACTACTTCTTCCAACTACAATGCCTACTGTATTGTTAGGTAAAAGCCCTTTTACTCCTGTAGAAATTGTTTGAATGCCTGCCTCTGAAGTTATCAATTTAGTCTCAGTAGATGGAAGATCAACAGCAGCACTACCTTGAGTAGCCGCTCTTAATTCTGAGACTGGGATGAATGATACTGACCGCTGCTGACAGGCAATTGGTCGGCCAGGCTCATATTTTTTGTCTGAGGGCCCTGAGCTAGGCCCGCAAAGCGGTTCCCCAATTTTAAGGGTGTGCCTTTCCAGTCTATTTTTGATCTACATTCATTAGCCCAGTGATATCCTTTATGGCACATTGGACAAATTTTTGATGGAGTACGAGGTCCTTTACCTGCTTGATTAACATAGGACCGACAATTCTTTTGAAAATGTCCAAATTTTCCACACTTAAAACAATTCCCTTTCTTTTTTGGGTTATTTCCTCCTCTCATAGCTGAAGCTAACACTGCCGTCTGGTGGGTGGTTGAACCAATGTCCTGACGAGCTTTTATATAATCAAGGACAGACCCACCTGCAGCCTTAATAGGCCGGATAGCTTTCTTACACTCATTGTTAGCTTGATCAAAAGTGAGGGTTAGCAGGATTAACTCTCTAGCTTCAGGAATTTCAATAGTCTTAGTAAGCATATCAGTCAGTCTGGCAAAAAATTCCACATAAGGTTCATTAACTCCTTGAATCACTTTAGCAAAAGACTGTGTAGGCTTTCCTGGAGCTGTAATCCTTCTCCATGCAGCCAAGCATGACTGCCTCACTTGATTAACAGCTTGATCATCATAATGAAGCTGCCTCTCAATACCTGTCCAAGCTCCAGAGCCTAGCAATTGTTCAGCAGTAATATTAACAGGTGGATTTTGAGCCCTATTTTGTCATTCTCTCATAGCAGCTTCATCTGTCCACCAAGTCTTAAATTGTAAGAACTCAGCAGCACTCAATACTGTTTTAGTCAGCATGTCCCAATCCCAAGGTATTAACCTGTAGGTATTTGCAAGTCCTTCCACCAGTCCAATAGTATAATGACTCTGAGTGCCATATTGAGTGCATGCCTGTTTGATGTCCTTCAATACTTTAAAAGAAAGAGGCTCATGATGAGCATAAACTCCCCCTTGTGGGTTTTGAGCATCAGGAGGAATTTGTTGAATAGTTACAGGAAAAGCTGCTACAGCTTGCATAGCCAGAGGCACACCTTGACTAGATCCCAATA
The DNA here is from genome assembly GCF_030445035.2 of Dasypus novemcinctus. Taxonomy (NCBI): domain Eukaryota; kingdom Metazoa; phylum Chordata; class Mammalia; order Cingulata; family Dasypodidae; genus Dasypus; species Dasypus novemcinctus. The sequence continues at coordinate 13,850,078 of NC_080688.1, forward strand.
AAAGACATCTCATTAATGGAGTAACAGGCACAGGATTTGGCTTAAAGCTGCTATGAACATAAGGCAGGTCCATAGAGAAAAGTCCACTAGGTACTTTTCCAGGTTCCAGAGGTGCAGAAGGAACCTCATGAGTCAAATTAGGATATATGTTTACTTTAGAAATATTTAGCTCCGACATGGATTTAGTTAAGAATGGATTTGTGTTTCTAATTTCAAATAACTCCTCTTCTTCCTGTTCCTCCTCTGAATTCCTATCTTTACCTGTATCATTCATAGCCATTTCCTCCCTTGAGAAAAGAACAATCTCTTCCTCTTCGTCAGATTGCAAAGGATCTAATGTAGCAGCAATATGCTGTCCTAAGGCCCAAACTGATACAGGTATATTCTTTCCTTTCTGATACGCTCTCCTCAATTCTTTCATTACTTGCCTCCACTGCTTAACATTCATCAAATTATTTCCTTGTGGTTGAAACCAATAACAATGCTTTTGAACCAAAGCAAACAATTCTAACAAATCTGCAATCTTATCTGTGATGCCTACACTGTGCAACAGTGTTTTCAAAACCTGTGAATATTCTTCCAAGCGTCCTGGTTGATTATCCATACCCTGATGCTAGTGGAAAGCAAAACTTAATAATATGAAGCAGCAATTTATCAGGGTTAATTAATTTCGACGCTCCTTACCTTAAAAAAGGCTTTTCAGCTTTCCGCGTTCCTGATCCAGAGGTGGAAGATCTTACGCTGCCGTGTCTTGATGAATCCTCTGCCTCGAGCCCCACGTCTGGGCACCACCTGCCGGAGTCTTGGTCCGTGACCCAAGGTATCAGGAATGAAAGACAAAGAAAGATTGGGTTCAGGGGATCTGAGAACATTGATCTCTCAAGCTCATCAGACAACTTTATTGAGTCGAGGGGCTAGTATATATACCCCTAACCTACGTGACATTCAGCACAAAATCAAGTTACCTATTACCCTTACCTCATACTATATTAACTAGTGATTGATGAAAACCCAACAAACTTTACTGGAACTATTATTATAAGAATCAGTAACCATAAATCCTGTTACCCAGGTTGTTCTGTTCTAGGTATTGTTTTGCCTGCAGGTGTGATGATGCAGCCAAGATTGTGCTCCGCACTGATAATCATAAGGGACAGCTTGACTCAATGGTCAAAGAAGTAACTTGCTTCCATGGAAACAACATGCCTTTGTTTCCCACATGAAAAAGCAGCCTACTTAATTTGGTAAAAAATTATCTTATAGGAACCTAATGTCACATATATAAATAAATCATATTTCTTGAAAATAAAAGACAAACAGCCCATTTTAAAAATGAATAAGAGATTTGAACAGACACTTTTCCAAAGAGGGAATATAAACAGCTATTGCTTAACATCACTAGTTTTATGGAAATGCAAATCCAAACTACAATGAGATATAAATCTTGCACCTATTATATTGGCAGTTGTTAAAACAGCAACAACAGAGAACTACAAAGTGTTGCAGAGGATGTGGAGGAAAGAGAACACTCATTCCCTGCTGATGGGAATGTAGAAGTGTCCTTCTATTGTGGAGGATGTTTTGGCAGTTCCTCAGGAAGCAAACTAAAGAACGGCCCTAAGGTCTAGGAATTCCACTGCTGTGTATATACCAAGCAGAATTGAAAGCTAGGGTACAAATGTATATATGCACACCAATATTCATAGAGAAATTATTCACTACTGACAAAAGCTGGAAGAACCCATGTGTCCATCAATAGATGAATGGATACACAAATTATCTTATCTACATGCAATGTAATATTACTCAACTGCAAGAAGGAATGAAGTATTGACACAAAGGACAACATGGATGAATCTTGAAGACCTTATGTTGAGTGAAGTAAGCCAGTTACTAAAGGATAAGTATTACATGACCTCACAGTTATGACCTAATGAATTAAGAAGACTCACATAGCTAGAGTCTGGAAGATAGGCTATCAGGAGATAGAAAGAGAGTAGTGTGCTGTGAGCCAATCTTCAGTATAGGCAAAACCTCTTATAAGGTGGATGGGAGAGGTTTGGCAGTGGATGGGTTCATAGTGAGGCAGGAATATGACTTGGGTTGATGGTGCTGCAATGTTAGAGTAAGCAGGCTCGGGATATGGGTTGGACTATTAATGGAACTGAGGGGGAGGCTGGGGGAAGGAAAGATGATTTGTAGGTCAGTGTTTTAAACTACAATTAAATGAGAATGTAAATGCCTTGAAAGAAAAGACATTGATTTTGACTGATAAATCCCTGATTCCTAAACTAGTTCCCGGGAGAGTTGGCTTCTAATGCTCAATAGATGGGTTCTTAATGAGGGGTCCATGACTTTGAATTGGACTTGAAAAAAAACTTATTCTTGTGGGGACATGTTGGGGCATGTATGATGTATTTATTAAGTGATACACAGTATAGTGTGGACTTAGTAAGGGGTCTTTGGTTTTCATCTGACTGGCAAAGGGGTCTGTGGAACAAAAAAATGTTAAGAACCCCTGGCTTAATGAATGGAAATTCAAGTTCTGCTGAGAAAGAAGTAGGGCTTCATATCTTTTGCTCTAATTAGTCAAATGGAGAGAATGTATCTCGCTAATCTGAACTATCCTTCCATATTTTCAATAAGAATGGTTAAAAACGTGATCAGTGGAATTGTTGCAATTTGAAATAGTCTGCAGTTGGAGGTTCACTATGTGTAAAATCTATAAATAAAGTTGGAATTATTTTTGGTTGATTGATTTAAATAACATCTCTTGCCAATCCAGAAAATCCTTTACATGAATGTAGAAAATAACAAACTAATGATATTACAAAGTCTGAGAGAAATCTCACTTTTTATTCTAACCAAATATGTTCTCATGACAAACAATAAGTTAACTTCTACTAAGAGGATGTGAAAACATGACTTGCTACAAATCTCTCATATTAAATTCATCTGCAAATTGTTGTGGCCATCTGCATTAGTTTATTGGTATTACTCAAAGGAAAATTAAAACTTTTCCAACATTTAGGACAAGTTAGTTACAACTTGGAGCCAGGTGATCTGTTAAAGTCCCACAGTGAGAAAAGATAAGGGGTGTTATTTCACTGATGTTTACATTTCAAAGTCTGCCTTTAAAGCACTTAAGAAAGAAATTCCTGGGTTTGAAAACTGGAAAGATGCTTATTTAGCCTAAAAATAAAAACTTACATAGATCTCAGTGATGCAGAAATGATTAACAAAACACTTTTTTTTCCTAAAGGAATTTATCTAATTAAAGAAATATATTAATCTTTTAGGACCAGGGAAAATTCAAAATTTAAAAAAGATTTGTGTTCACCCTTATATTACTCATAATGGGTATACTCACAGATGGTATTCAGTAATGTTGTAGAATATTTTTAAAATATGCTCTTACATTTGCTTTCTTAAGCAGAGAAATATAGCAGTAAGCCCCATTTTTTCTTTTTTAATTTTTCTTTCTTTTTTATAGGATACTTAGTTTAGATAAATGTTACATAAAAATGCAGGGAATTTCTATAAGCCCCACTCCCTACCCCTCACACATTTATCAACACGAACAATATCCTTGATTAGTATGGTATATTTGTTTCAATTGATGAACACATATTGGAACATTGCCACTATCTGTGGATTATAGTTTACATTATAGTTTAAACACTCTCCACACTTTTTTTTTTTTATCTCCCCTTGTGGCTTTTTGCATGCTGTCTGCTCTCTGTGTCCATTCACTGTGCATTTTTCTGTGTCTGCATTTATTTATTTTATTTCCCCTCCCCCTTGTGGCTTGCTTGCTGTCTGCTCTCTGTGTCCATTTTCTGCACGTTCTTCTGTGCTTTTGCTAGTCTCGCTTTTTATGTTGTGTCACCTTGCTGATTTGGCTCTCCAAGGTGCTTGCAGGCCAGGTGATGCTCCATGGTGCTTGCAGACAGGGCGGCACTCCACAGCATCTGCAGGGTGGGTGGCACCCTGGTGTGTCTACAGGCCGTGCACTGCTCCATGGTGCTTGTGGGCCAAGCAGCTCTTTGCAGTGTGTGGATGGGCCTGCCTTCACAAGGAGGCCCCAGGAAGTGAACCCAGGTAAACGGGAGCCCAACTGACTGAGCCACAGCCACTTCCCTCCCACACATTTTTGTAAGTTATAGCAAGATATAGAATGACCTGTATCCATCACTGCATTCATTATTCAAGACAACTCCAATGTGCCAAAAATACCATTGTATTACACTTTTTTATTATAGGTACTTAGGTTACATAAGTGTTACACAGGGAATTACCATATGCCCTGCTCCCCACACCTCCTACATTTTCCAACAATAACAATATCCTTCAATAGTAAGGTGCATTCATTGCAACTGATGAACACATTTTGGATCATTGCCTTAAGCATGAATTAAAGCTTACAGTGTATTGTATAATCTTTCCCACCTAATTCTGTAGATTATGGTAAGATATCAAAAGACCTGTGACTGTCATTTCAAAGTCATTCAGGACAATTTCAAATTCCTGAAAATGCTCCAGTATTTCACCTGTTTTTCCCTCTCCCTGCCCTCAGAAACCCCAATGGCCACTACATCCACATCAATGATATAATTTCATTGCTTCCACTGTTAGAATCACAGTAAGACTTTAGTAGAATACCAGTAAGTCTACTTTAGTCCATAGCTCATTCCCCAATCCTGAGGATTCTGGGGTGGTGATGTCCACTCTGCCTGTAATTGAGAGGGATACAATCCATTAAGTCCAATGGATGGGACTTTCTTGCTTGCAGTTGTACATGCTCTTTGTTCCTTGGCATGGTAGTTGTCCATCATCACCTCCTTATTATTTGTCCTGGGTGAGACTACCAAACTGGAGAATAGGTATTGCAACTCAGTTCAGATTTGTGACCCAGCCAGAGCACTCAGGAGCCAGGCTATTTGTGGTAGTATCTACCTTGGCAACCAGAGAGATTCTGCTGAGATATGCATAAGTATAAGCTCTGGAATGATCTCTGACTCATTTTGAAATCTCTTAGATATATGAAAGTCATGTGCCTTTACCTTTTCCTCCTTTTGATCAAGGTCTATTTCCATTGGTATTGCCAGTTGGTGCTTGGTAGCAGGCCCTCAGTGCCAGTGAGTCTCATCCCATGGGGTAATGTGCCTCTTGGGAAGAAGGTAACATATTTATATGCTGAGTTTAGCTTAGAGAGAGGCAACTTTTGAACAACAAGGAGGTTCCCAGGAAGCAACTCTTAGGCACCCTATATTACTTGGTTAAGTTTTCCTTTCAAGAGTAAAGTTTCAAAAGCCCAATCATCAATATTGAGGTCCCATCAATGGGCCATCCTCCTTCACTAGTCATTGTCCCTATACTTAGTGGATTCTTACTGTTCCATTAGAGAATGTGGCAGAAATCCTAAAGATGGAAATTTTATATTTCTTTTGTTATTGTGTGAATCACCACCCACCCTGACAATGTCCCATGAAAACTTGAACATATTTACACACCTTATATGTATGCCTATTGAGCTTACTCCCATGTATCCACTATCACTGACTCCCCTCATCAATGATCCTCCAATGAAAGAATTGTAACCCTTCTGTAATCCAAAACTTCTTCAAAAATGAAACCAAAGAGCAAAATACAATTAATAAGAAAATGAAATAATAATGTTAGCTTTAAAAATAAGAAATAAAACATTTTTATTTCCTTTAAATTTGGGATAATGCACACTAATGAAAAATTATTAATTTTTTTGACATTTTGCCTTTCATCACTGTAAGATCTGTTGTCCTATACATACATGACATTTTCTTATGTTTATTTTGCCAGTGTTCTGTTTTTCAATTTTGTTTTCTTTTTTTTTAAGATTTATTTTATTTATTTATTTCTCTCCCCTTTCTCCCCCACCCCGGTTGTCTGTTCTTGTGTCTATTTGCTGCGTCTTCTTTGTCCGCTTCTGTTGTTGTCAGTGGCACGGGAATCTGTGTTTCTTTTTGTTGCATCATCTTGTTGAGTCAGCTCTCCATGTGGGCGGCACCGTTCTTAGGCAGGCTGCACTTTCTTTCATGCTGGGTGGCTCTCCTTATGGGGTGCACTCCTTCGTGCGTGGGGCTCCCCTACGTGGGGGACACCCCTGCATGGCACAGCACTCCTTGCACTTCAGCAAGTGCATGACCCAGCTCCACACTGGTCAAGGAGGCCCAGGGTTTGAACCATGGACTTCCCATGTGGTAGACGGATGCCCTAACCACTGGGCCAAGTCTGCCACCTCAATTTTGTTTTCAAAGAAGTTTTTGGTTACAGAAAATTCACATACCAAATAGAGGGAACACCCTTATACCCAAATACCTCCCCCTTTCCCACACTCCCTATTAATAACATTTTACATGTTGATGATACAACAGATATATAAATATTGAAACATATCTGCTAACCATGATCAATGGTTTTCATTATAGTTTAGATTTTGGACCATACACTTTTGTAAATTTTTATGTAATTTAACATGGCCTCTATGCATCATAGTAAGATCATATAGAACATTCCCATTGCCCCAAAAATGCCCACTATATCGTCTATTCTATTACTCCCTCTCCTTGCTTTCTGGACCCACAGTAACCACCAGTCTTCACTCCTTGAAGGAACAGAATCATAGTTGCATGCAACAGTCTTTTCGGCTTGCCACACTGGTATGTTCTACCCTGTTAGGAACTGCCCATGTTCTTGAGAGACTCTCATCCCTCTGTTTGCAAACATAGACATCCACAGGATGGGAGTCCACCAACTTGCCACTCATTATGTTGTTCCCCACTCACTGAAATAACACACTATGGCAAAGTAAACATGCATATACTCCTTAGGAGCCTGCCCCAGGTGGGCCCTGACCTGAAAGCCATCTGTATACAACACCCCAAACCAGCAACACTCACTTACAGTATTGCCAAAAGAACATACACAACATTGTAGCTTCAAAGATATACCCACCAATCCCCAGTGTTCATCTGCTCCCTCAACAAACCTATTCCCAGTACTGCACATGGTATATCCCACAATCCCTACCCAACCTTATGAACAAGCACCACCCAACCCAACAGTATCATTTCTCCACTGTCATGCCCCTCCACTACATGCACTACATGCATCCACCTTATCATAGACTTTTCCTTTATGGACATTGGCTCACAATCTTTTTCTCCCTCTCTATTTTCTCTAAACCTATCTTCCACATTCCAGCACTGTGAGGCAGTTCAATATCTTGAATTCATAGAATTCATATCAATGAGGTCATGTAATATTTGTCCTTCAGTGCCTGTCTTGCTTCATTCAACATAAGTTCTTCAAGATTCACCCATGATACACTGTGGTATATTTATTTTTAGAAAATATTTTTTTCATCTATTTTATTAAAGATACATAGATCACACAAAATCTTACATTAAAAATATAAGAGGTTCCCATATTCCCCACTCCCCAACCTCCACTCCTCCCTCATCAACAACCTCGCTCATCTGCATGGCACATTCATTGCATTTGGCGAATACATTTTGGAGAACTGATACACCATATGGAGCACAGTTCACATTGTAGTCCACACTCTTCCCCAGTCCATCCAGTGTATCATGGCAGAATATGCATTATCTGGAATCTGTCCCTGCAGTATCACCCAGGACAACTCAAAGTCCCAAAAATGTGCCCACATCATGCCTCCTCTTCCCTTCTCCTGCCCCAACAACTCCCATGGCCACTGTCTCCACACAAAAGCCACAGTTTCTTCCATTGCTAGAGCCACAACAGTCCTATAGTAGAGTACAAGTAAGTCCACTCTAATTCATATTTTAACCCTCCATCCTGTGGACCCTGAGATTACAAAGTCCACTCCATGTCTAAATCGAGAGGGGGCTTAGACCCCAAAGGCTGATGTATGTAATTCTCCTGCCTGCAGTTGTAGACTCATTCAGTTCCCGGAGTGGCAGTTGACCATCTTCACATCCCTGTTAGCTGTTCTGGGTAAGTCCAATGAACTGAGGAGGTGTTGCTGCTCTGTTGGGGCTCAGTATCTAGCTGGTATGTAAACAGTTCAGAGATTCAAGTCTCCTGAGCATACACCAACCTCAGTACCAACCACAGTTTCAGCAAAAGTGACAGAAGAGGCATGGAAGAGAGGTCACATATGAATAAAACTCCATCATACTCAGGAGCACAAATACCATAGAAGGGCCCACTGGCAAGGCACTGAACTCCAGGGTCATCTGCCATAACTGTAGAACTTACGTGTCTCCATTTCCCTAAGGAGCACCAGTAACTGGGGTTGGATCTACTTGGGCTGTCTCTGGGATTCTACTGAGACATGCATAACTGTGACACCTCTGATTATGTCCCAATGCATTTTGAAATCTCTTAGCCAAATAAACTCATTTGTCTTTACCATTTCCCCCTTTTATTGAAGGTCTTTATCTAGATGCATCACAAGAAAGTGATTGTTAGTAATCCTTTATCACCAGCGAGACCCATCCATGGGAGTCATTTCCCATGCTGGGGAGAGGATACTTTCACATGCTGAGTTTGGCTTAGAGAGTGGCCACATTTGAGAAACATGGAGGCTCTCAGGAGGTAACTTAGGCACCCTACAACTTGAGGTCTAGTTGAAATTTCAAGCACACAGGCTCATAAGCATAGCCACCATTATCAAGGGCCCCATCATTAGACCATCATTCTTCACTGGTCATTGCCCTTGCACTTGAGGGATTGTTGCTGTTTCATTGGGAAATGCAACAGAGCTCCCATTGCTAGGAATTCAGCACTCCTTCAGTTGTGTGTTAATTTTCCTACTATTACAATACCTAAAGAATATCTGAACATATTCATTTACCCTATATACATGCCCTGGTGAACTCCCTCCATTACAAGTACCCCCCATCAATGACACCCCATAACAGCGCTCATCCTGTGCCTCTGTGATGAAAAGCATCTTCAAAAATGAAGCCTATTATATTATCAAATTCAATGTATCTAATTTGTAGGAAAATGAAATAGTAATGAAAGTTTTAAAGATAATGAATAGAATTTATAATAATTTACAAAAATAAAATAAAATAAAAAATTAATTAGGGTATTAAAAGTGAAAAAATCATAAAACTTTTTTTTGACATTTTGTCTTTCATCACTGTAATAGGTGTTGTTGCCATGTATGTACAGTGGCAAGTCAATCACTTCCATTCATTCCTCAGTGTCTATATCCTATTTTTTATTTTTAAATTTTATTTTTGAAAATGTTTTAGATCACTGTAAAGTCACATAAACAATATAAGGGACTCCCATATACACAACATCAAACCCTTTTCCCTCTTCTCCATCAATGATCTTTTTACATGTGCATGTTATATTTGCTACAGCTGCAGTGGGGGTGGGTGGGAAGTAGGGTATATGGGAACCTCTTACGATTTTTTTGTTTTTTTTATGTTTTTTAGTGTAACGTTCTTTATGATCTATTAACTTTAATAAAAAAGTGTAAAATAATTTTAAAAATGTATTCACCAAATGCAAAAAAATGTTATAGAAACATACATTTTGATTTATATTATAGTTTATATTTTGACTGTACAATTTTATAATTTTTTGTTATATTATGTTTTACATTATGGTTTACATTTTAGACAATACACTTTTATAAATTTTGGTGAAAAAATTTTTTGGCTGGAAATTATTTTTCTCTTAGTACTTTGACTATGTCATACCACTGCCTTCTTGCTTCCATGGTTTTAAATGAGAAATCAACACTCAATCTTATTGAGCTTACCTTGTATGTGATGGTTCTCTTTCCTCTTGCTGTGTTAGTATTTTCTCTTTGTCTTTAGTATTGAAGAATTTGACAAACATATGCACTGGGATTGGCCTGTTGGGATTTATGCTGTTTGGAGTGCATGATGCTTCCGGGACATGTATATCTGCATCATACACTATGTTTGGGAAATTTTCAGCCATTATTTCTCCAGTACCCCTTTTGTGCTCTTTCCCGTCTCTTCTCTGCCTGAGATGCCTAAAATGCCAATATGTCCATGTTGTGTTTTCATTCATATCACTAAGTCTCTGCTGGATTTTTTGTAACTTTTTATCTAACAATTGTAATATCTGTTTGATTTCAGATATACTGTCTTGCATTTCACTATTTCTTTAATCTGCCACTTCAAATCTGCTGATATTAGTTGAGGGTATATTTTTTATTTCTTGGATTTTGCCATTCATCACCATCATATTCATTACCTTTTTGTGTATGTTTACAATTTCTTTGGTATGCTCTCCAAGTTTTTTCTTAATTTCTTTAAACAATTCCTTCACTTCATTAAGTTGGTCCATTATATTTGTTTGGAAAGCTTTGATTAGTTGTTTGATGTTTGGCTCCTCTTCCTGGTTTTTAATTAGTTTATTGGATTGGGCCATGTCTTGTCTTCCTGATTATTGATATGGTTTATAATTTTTTTGTTTCTCTCTGGTCATCATTGTATCTTTATGTTTGTTCAGTTGATTAGCTTCTCTGAGTATTCTTGGATTTTATTTAGGTGCCGCTTTTTGTGTGTGTTAAATCTTCTCTTTGGCACTTTGTTCTTATTCTATTTATTTGCTGTTGTCTAAGTTCCCTTTAAGGAAAATTATTAGGGCTAGGGAAAGCAGAAGAGGTAAGAAAAGAAAGAGTCTAATAATACTGATAGTAAATGCTAGCAGAAGAACCATGTAAGAGCTAAGATAATGAATATCAAACTCGTGTAAGTGTTTAGTGTTATAAGAATAAAAAAGTGCAGTACCTAAAATGAGATGGAAAACTAAATATGGAGAAGAATATGGTATTATTTAAAAGGCCAGTGTGATCAGGAGAGAGGGAAAGAGAAAAGAAAGGACAGTAACATAAAGAATGAATAAAAGATTGAAAACTGAATAGAGGTATTGGAAATAAAAGGAAAGATTATCCCTTTCACTAATATGTAGTGTCTGTCTTTGTCTCTCACAATAATTTTGCCTTTAAAATCTATTTTGTCTGATATTAATATAGCTACTCCTGCCCTTTTTTGGTTAATGTTTGCCTGTAAGATTGTTTTCCAGCTGTTCACTTTCAACCTCCTTGAATCCCTGGGTCTAAGATGTGTTTCTTGTTGACAGCATATAGATGGGTCGTATTTCCTTACCCATTCTTCCAATCTGTGTCTCTTGACAGGAGTTTAATGCATTGATGTTGAGTGTTATAATTCTCAAGGAATTCCTTATATTAGCCATATTTTCTTTGAATTTGTGTTTACTGTATTTTTTTCTCTTTTTGTCTTTTAAGTTGTTCTAACACTCTCTTCCACCGCTGTCTTTCCTGTTTTTTTTCCTTTCCTCCTGCAGGAAAAAAATGGGGATAAACAAAGAGAGGTGAAATGTAAGAGCAACAGAAGGTAGAAGATAGAAAGATGTAAAAGAAAGGAGTTAGGGTAGGTAGACAGAACCAGTAAACACAGAAAATTGGAATTCCAATATGAGGAAGAAAGCACAGCAAACAAGAAACACCACCAGCAGCACCAAATAGTAAAAAAGAAAAAAGGAAAAAGAAAAAGAAAGTGGGTATGGGGATACAAAGGAAGGAAAGACCAGAAAATGAACAAACAAACAAAAAACAGACTAGCCCTCAAGCAAGGAGTCCTCTTTACAGTTGAATAAACTGATAAGGAATCTGTCCTCCCTTTTTCCCTTCCTTACTTCTCTCTCTCCCAAGGTAGCATAAAGCCCATTTGAGAGCTCCCCTCCATGTTTCAAATGGGTCCCTGGGTGAACCAACTCACCACAGAAAATAATGACTATCAGTCTCTTTGAGAGAGTGCAGCCATTCATTGCCAGGAACCCTAAATGTGCTATTACAAACCTACCAAGCACTTCCTACTGTCTGTCCCCTCCCTTAGATGTGTTGCAGAGGAATAGTTAATTGCTTGACACCACCTTCTCCCAGTCCAATTTTCCCTATCCCAGGGCATTTAGGTAAATCAGGCTGCCTCAGCAGATTCACCTCTCCTCTCTTTCTAGTCTCTCCCCAAGCCAGCTAGCATGCTCCTTCAAGCTCAAAAAGTGGGAACTAGACCACTGAACCTATGCTCCATGGGCCCCTCAGCACACCTCTCTAGAACCCTCCCTCTCCCAGACTTTCTTCAAGTCTTGCAGGCTCAGGGAATGCCAGGGTTTGGGAGGCACTGGGTTCAAGGAATTCAAGCTCAAGAATGTGGGCTTGGGGAACGTGGGTTCAGGGGATGCAGGGTTCGAGCAATGTGGTTTTCATGCAACACAGGTTCAGGGATGATGCGTTTAGGGAACAAAGGGCTTGATAAGATCTGGTTTAGTTTAGAGTTTCTTCAACCTGTTAGTAATGCTAAACATAATCAGGGCAGTTAATAATGAAAGGAAGGTTTACAGTGAAAATTCAAAATTTTCTCTCAGTTCTGGCTCAAATTTTAAATTATTTTCTTGTAGAAACAATACTCAGTGATGGCTAGAGTCACTTTGGATTTCCTGTTTCCTTTCCTTTTGTACTTTTATTAACCCTTCTTTCCTTCAGTCTGTTGATCAAATATCTACCCCCTGTAAAAAATAGCACAACATACTTCATATGATTTCTAATGTTTTTCTGACATCTACGCTACTTCATAGGATACATTTATAGAAATGTGCAAAATTGAAATGTGATTTTGTTGGTATTAACCATTTCTTCATCTTTTTCAGAAAAAAATTATGTCAGGAAAAACAAAACAAAATGAAAAAAAAAAACACTATGATGACATGCCAAGATGCTTAAAGAGGTGAAATTCATCTAATCAGCCCATTTCAACTTTTTCACCTTGTAATAGAAATATTTCTTCTCTTTGTCAAGATAATTTTTAAGAGAGAAAGAAAGGAGTCTAGTATTCCCTGTTTCAGAATAGTCCTAGACAATCATCTAGGAGTTAAGCATTAGCAAAAAGTATCTGAGCATCCATTCATCAGTGCCAGGCTTTCTGCATCTGGCATTCTTGTCCATACTGGACATGCTCATGCCTAATTAAATATGGTATGGCCACTCTTGGTATGACTTCTTTACTTATTCAGATCCCTGCATAATTGTGTGCTCTTGCATTCCACTCCTGCTCAGTCATTGTATACAGAAAAAGTACATATTCTACTAGGGTGAGTGAGTAAGGATGGTTTCTAACTTTGACTATAAACAGTTTGTATTTGACCTTCCCCTAAAACCTTATAGAGACTACTAGAATTTTCAATTGATGAAAATTACATAAGCTTAAGTCAAAGATATGCTATGGGTCTATCTAGATCTTTAAAAATTGATACCAACTACTTCCTTCATTTCCTTTTGGCTTTCAGAGATTGTCACTGAATGGGAGGTAGGCATATTTGCACAACAATCTGGGCATCCTGGAACAAACATTTTTCTAGCCTTTGAAAGATAATATGGGACTCCCTCTGATGAATAGTGTTGGTTTCTCTTGAGGGTCATTGAAAGGGCTGTGTTACAGGCAGGCTTCTTGGGTTTGATATATTTTGCTGATTTCAATGGGCACAGGCACACAAGCATAGTCATCAGTATCAAGGGCTAATCATTGAATCATCTTTCTTCATTGGTCTTTGCCCTTTCACTTGGGGGATTGTTGTTGTTCCATTGGGGAATGTGACAGAGCTCCCCAGGCTAGGAACTCAGCACTCTCTTAGTTGTTATTTGTAACTGTAACTACTATGAAAGCACCCAATGAATATTTGAACATTTTTATATGCCTTATATACATGTCCTGGAGAGCTCTCTCCTAACCATATGTCCCCTATCAATAACATCCCACACCAGCATTCCTCCCCTGACTTATTTGAGCCCTCTTTTGTCCAAAACTTCTCCAAAAATGTAGCCTAATAAATTGTCAAACTCAATTAGTAGGAAAATGAAATATGTAATGATAAGCTTAAAGATTAGAAATAAATTCTAATTTAGAAAAACTAAAATGAAGTAAAAAATAAATTGGGACATTAAAAAATAAAAAATATCATAAATTTTTTATGACATTTTCCTTTTCATCACTGTAATAAGTGTTGCCCTGTATGTATAGTTGCAAGGCTATTTATTTCATTCCTTCCTCAGTGTCTACATCTTTTTATTTTACTTTTTAATTTTGTCTTCAAAAAAGTTTTAGATCACAGTAAAGTCACATATACAATATAGGGGACTCCCATATATCCAACATCACACCAGCAATGGTCTTTTTACATGTTTATTTTATATTTACTGCAGCTGAAGTACAGATATTGAAACATAGCTAATGAGCATGGCTCCATTTTGGTTTACATTATGGTTTATATTTTAGACTGCACAGTTTTCTAAATTTTTTGTTACATTTTCTTTTACATTATGGTTTATATTTTAGCTTACAGACTTTGATATATTTTTGGTGAAATTTTACATGTCTTATATTTGTCATGGCATGATCTTGTGGAACACTTCCATTGCCCTCCACTTAACCCTGCTTCCATGTATTCTATTCCTTTCTCCCTCTCCCCTCAGGGCCCACAATGACAACCAAGCTTCACTGCTTGAAGGACCAGATTCACAGATACAATTGCATCCATTATCTTTATATATGTTTATGATTTCTTCAGTGTCTACTTAATATCCTTTATCTCTTCCTTACTTCATTAAGTTGATTCTTGTTATTTCTTTGAACATTATTGATTAGTTATTACACATTCTGCATCTCCTGCTGTTTTTTAGTTCATTCATTAGACTGGACCATGTCTCCTTGTTTCTTATTATGGCTCATTTTTTATTGTTGTTTTCTCAGTATCTTTTTACATTGTAGGGCTTATTCAGATGGTTAGCTTCTCTTTATACTGTGATTTATGGTTTTATTTTGTTTTGTGCTGAGGTTTATCTTTGACACTAGGTTCCACATATCCTATATCCTTGCAAGTAGAAGGAAAGAAACAATAAAAAGAGCAGAGCTAAATGCAATTATGAGTAAACAAACACTAGAAAAAAGAACAAAAACAAAATCTGGTTCTTTGAGAAGATTTTAAAATATTGGTAAATCTTAGTTATAATAATAAAGAAAAAATAAGAGGGAAGATGAAAATACAAAAACTAAAACATGACAGAGGGATATCATCACTGATCCCTCTGAAATAAAGAGTATCATAAGAGGATAATTTGAAAAATTGTCTGCTAACAAGATGGATAACTTAGATAAAATGGACAAATTCCTAGAAACACACAAGTAGCCTACAATGGTCAAAGATGAAATTGAGCTCAATAGAGTAATCACAAGTAACACGGTTGAATTAGTTATCAAAAATCTCCCAACTATGTAGACTCCAAGACCAGATGACTTCACAGATGATTTCTACCAATCATTATTTAAGGACTGACATCTATCCTGCTAAAACTCTTCCAAAAATTAGAAGTCAGAGAAACATTGCCTAACTCATTCTATGAGAGCAACATCTCTCTAATACAAAAACCAAATAAAGATGCCAAAAGCAACTACAGAGCAATCACTCTAATGAAACTGGATGCTAAAATCCTCAACAAAATACTTGCTAATCTTATTTAACATCACATCAAATGAATTTTATGCCATGATCAGTGCATTAAAAAACATTTTAAAAAGACCAAAAAAATTGCATATATTCATATAATAGGATCATAGAGAAAACCCTGAGAAATCTACAACAAAGTTTATAGAGCTGAAAATTTAGTTCAATAAAGTGGCAGGTTATAAGATCAACATGCAAAATTCAGAAGCATTTCTGTACAATAGTAAGGAATAATCTGAAGAAGAAAACAAGACATAAGTTCCCTTTACAATAGCAATGAAAATATTTAAAAACCTAGGAACAAACTTAACTAAAAGTGTAAAGACTAGTACATAAAAAACTACACAAAATCGTTAAAGGAAAACAAAAACCTAAGCAAATGGGATAATATTCCATGTTCATCGATTGGAAGACTAAGCATCATTAAGAAATTCGTCCTACCCAAATTTATTTACAGATTTAATGTAATACCAATAAAAAATTACAAGTACATTTTTTACAGAACTGGAAAATCTAGTTATGAAATTTATTTGAATGGGCAAAGATCACTGAACAGTCAAAAATATAGTGAAAATGTAAAACGAAATTGGAGGAATCATGCCATCTGACTTCAATGCACACTAGAAAGCTATAGTGGTCAAAATTTCAAGGTATTGGCAGAATGAGATTCATACTGACCAATGAAACACAATAAAGTGTCCAGATATAGATCCTCACATATGAGGTCATCTGATATTGGACAAGGCCATCAAGCTCACTCAACTGGGACAGAATGGCCTCTTCAACAAATAGTGCTTGAAGAACTGGATATCCATATCCAAAAGAATGAGAGATGATCACCTCTCATGCACTATATAAAAATTAGCTTGATCATTCAGACATAAATATAAGAGCCAAGACTATAAATTCCTGGAAGATAATGTAGCAAAGCATTATAACAAAAGAAATTGGTTAAGAAAATGAAAGAGCAGCCTACACAATGAGAGAATATATTTGGTAACCATTTATCTTATATGAGCTTATTTTCCAGCATATAAAAGAAATCCTACATATTGAAAATAAAAATACAAACAACCCATTTAAATAATGGGCAAGATATTTGAATAGACACTTTCTCAAAGAAGAAATACAAATAGCAATAAAGCACATGAAAAAAAAACGTGGAACATCATTAATTATTAGGGAAATACAAATCAAAACTACAATGAAATATCATCTAACCCCTATGAGATTGGTGGTTATTAAAAAACAGAGAATTTCAAGTGCTGGAGAGGGTGTGGAGGAAATACAACCCTCATCCACTGCTGGTAGGAATGTAGATTGGTGCAGTCATTGCATAGGACAGTACGACTGTTGTTTAGGAAGCTGACTATAGAACTTCCATATGATCCCAGAATCCCACCTCTGGGGATATGACCAGAAGAATTGAAAGCAGGAACATAAACAGATATATATATATATATATATATACACCACTGTTCACAGTGGCATTATTCATTATTGCCATTATGTACCTGCTCTAACACATGGATTCATCTGTGCAGTTTCAACTCCCTACGGTTCAAATGAAATAATTTCCTCATGATTCTGATATTGTATGTTTTAGACTAATTGAAATTACTGAAATGGAGGATTTTTCATAGTTTTTCTTTTCATTCACTATAATTAAAGGCTAATTCCCTTTGACTTAGTTTGGTATATTAAGAAAGAAATTTATTGAGAACCATCCTCCAAACTGGTCCACAGAAAGGCTTTACTTTGTACATTTTGTGGAATATATTTAGCAGGTTTAATTGAATTTTGGTGGAATATTCCAGAATAAATAAACTGTGATCTAAATAGAAAGAATTAAAATGAAGACAATGCCTATATCTTGTATTTTCAAATAGGTGTTCAGAGAAGAAAAATAAAATGGAAGTAATGAAAAGGAGATACAGGTCCTACAAAATGTATTTATTATTTATTTTAAGAAGAGAGAAATACAAGCACACAAGAGTAAAATTAATAGGGAGAGAAAAATTGAAGAAAGAGAAGAAAGAGTCTAGGAGAGCACAAAAAGCAGGAATGATGTGAACGAAGTGAAAAAGAAAAAACAGAGAAGTTGGAGTTTGGGGTCAGACAGAATGACAAAGAATGAGTGTTTTGGGCAGGAGGCTTGTGGACCATATGGAATAGAGCAGAAAGTCCCTGAAGACGAAAAAGCAAAATAAATTTAGGCTGGGGTTTCTGGATGAATTCTACACCTCTTCAGTGAATTTCCTTGGCATTGGGTCAGGACATATAAAAGATGGAAGTGAGTGAGTGGGTGCAGGATCTGCTCTGAATAAGGAGAAAGTATGGGAGTTCTTTAAAGGATATGATTTGTGTAAAGCAAAATATTGTCCATTCATCAAAATGGACATGATAATATCCCATCTCTTGAGTAATTCTCCTTTTTGGCATTCTACTAATTATACCTGCTCACCTCATGATAAAGAAAATAATTATGCAGTTATTTCCATAATTACTGTTCTACTGTTTGTTCTTACAAACTAGAATGTTTATACATGATAGCAGAGACAAGGTATATTTTGA
Source organism: Dasypus novemcinctus (assembly GCF_030445035.2). NCBI lineage: Eukaryota > Metazoa > Chordata > Mammalia > Cingulata > Dasypodidae > Dasypus > Dasypus novemcinctus. The sequence continues at coordinate 13,868,246 of NC_080688.1, forward strand.
TGTTAGTGTAAGCAGAAAATGCCTGCTTATAATAAAAATAAATATTCACTTTGGGGTAAGTTATTGATTATAATAAGACCATAGTAAATAGCATAGTACTCTGAGTACTATGATGTGAACATTTAGTTCACTTATATGTGCTCAAATACGTATGCAATGATGGTGGTAATCAATTATATTCCTTGATTACAATTCCTTCACTGGTACCAAATAAAGGTACCATTATTAAATGGAAAAGTATGCAATGTTAATCTCAAATGTTCTATATGCAAAATTAGTGTCCAGAAAAATAGATGTGCTGAAATGAGTGTGTTTGGGAAAATTTATGAAAAAAAATAGTTATATGAGGGTCAAATTACAGGGATCGGATTTGGAAATGAATCCTAAATGCCAGAACATATTCAAAAATTATAAATTTGATGAACATTTAATCAATAAACCTCTCTGGAAAGAACAAAAAGCATTTTAAGCAATTGTTGGAGAGTGGAAATTCTAAGTGACTTCACAGTTTCAATTAGAAGTCCTTGAAAAAGTCTGCTCTTGAATGTTATCAAATAAAATCAACAGATATTCCTTAAACTTATGTGAAAAATATTAAAGTGGAAATACTTTAATCCAAAGTTCTTTAAATGAAAATAACTTGCTAATTAACACATTTGTCACATTTTCCCTTAGAGCTTAGATTGGCCTAGATACTGCTTAGTTACATAGAACAGAAGTGGGGAGACCTGTGCTTTAGTCACTCATTCAGGAAATTTGAAAGTGTACTCTGAAGCTTCAATTCTACTTTTCTCAGTTTACTGTAATAAAGAACACACATTCTCACTTTATCTAACCAGGAGTGTAAAGATGTTTCCCTCTTTTAAGTGCAGAATGAATAGCTGCTTCCTTAACACTTGAAAAAGTGAGGGTCTCCTAATTCCAACATGATTATGGGGAAAAGTTAAGTCTTAAGACACTATGCCCACAATAAGTGGGTCTTCCAGAGGATGGATCCTGGCATCATGAAAGAGAACACTAGACAGAATATTTAAGGCATTGACAATCTTACTCCATCTACAGTCACAGTATAATTATTAGAAGATGCAGGTGATGCATGGGAGGAAAGGAAAATTTTTCTCAAAACAACTAATAATTATTCATTCATAATTGTTCTTGGGGAAGTTAAACCTGGCAATATAAGGTCTATAATTAAAGGCTACAAATAGAAGTCACTGAGGGCATTCCTCTGGGAGTGCCCATTGCAAATGGCTGAGATTCTTCTTTCATCCATTTAACAGCAAAGCTCATTTAGTCCCTCCTCCATTACTGAACTCAGGATTTAATGATGGAAGCATTGTGAGAGGGTAGATTTCATGTATTTAAAGACACAATTTGTAGCCTTTTTTCATGATGAACTGCAAACACCCCTTGGTATATGGAATGTGGAATCAGCTTAGGGCATGACAGTTATTTCTGCTGTATTTTGTATGTAAGGTAAGTCAAAAAGAGACAAAGCAAAGAAGCTGAAATGGACAGGTTTCTCTGTTTACAGATCTGGTTTAATAACAATATAAAGGGGATATGATGCATTTAACTTTGTAATCCAACATCATAACATAATTCTGGATACCTTTAACAAGATTTCCAATTAATTCATTTATCTGACCCCACCCAAGAAATCCTACTTTCTCACCCTAATTAATAGAAATTTCAAACTCTGAGCATGTCATTCATGATGCAGATAACCTCCTAGTTAATTTTATATTTCCTACTTCATGAAACCTTTCAAACTGCATTGCAGCCTGGTGTGCTGGAATTGCAGGTGTTCATTAAGGTCTTAAAATACTTGAATCTAGCAGTGGTTTGGGCATTTTGGATCTCATCCACATTCTTTAAAAACACTTGAACTTTCTTTTTCTAATCTTTATTATTAGTACAATATTCTGAATAGTGGGAAGCTGAGTGTTCATGTAAACAGAGCTAGGATTGTTTTACTATTATTATCATCATCATTAAAAAAGCCCTTTTCAAACTGGAAGAAAGCCTTAGGTTTGGGAAAATAAAGGTTTTGTTTTTTTTTTCAAAAAGGACCAAATAAAAAGCAAATCCAAACTCTCCCTGAGATTTCACAGTAAATCTACCAATTTCTCAATTATCTTTCTATAAGATATAGCAAATATACAAAGGGTGGAATGGAACTTTTCAAGTGACTATAATAAAAATAAAATTTGGGTGTGTTAACTACCACATCACTTTGTCTTATCATGACAGTGACCCCAATGGATATCTCAGGTCAAACAATAATCTGGAGTTGACCTTAGTTCACCCATGGTAAAAATTCAGTAAAAGATCATCCTTCGATTAAATATTGAAAGTTAACTGATATGATATTGTATTTTCCTAGTTAGCAGCCCAGAATATAGAAGAGAGAAATGAAGTAACAATTATATTTTGTAGACACACTCCTAAGAATAGGGAATGGTGAGAGGGTGAATCATTATAATTTATACAAAACAATAACTGTGTGGTTAATGCAAAGTCTGATTCAAATAATTGTGGAGATTTGTGTGAGGAGTAACTCTTCAACTTCAGTGGGAATTATCGTGACAAAATTACCCAATTTTTTTCCTAAGCTGAAAAACAGAACATGTTCACATAGAAGGACAACATGAGAAGATTAAGAAGTTTAGGACCATTTCCATATTGATGGACTGTTTTGGCTATTTATGCAAAGTAATTAAGAGTGCACAACAAAATTCAAATTCATCCAAACAACCACATATTTACTTGCCAATTTCTAGATGATTTGACATTTTAAATGTAAGCCTTGATTCATGAGAAAAGGAAGGAACATTTTAGCATCACTCCTTAATGTTTATCTTATTAGACATCATTATGTTTAATGATTAAGTCAAAGTTTAATTAAAATTTACTTCCTCCAAGATCCTGGACAGATTTCAGATAGATATATGGCAGTAGGTTTTATACCGGAATCAATTAATAGAACAACATATTCCTAAATATTGTGTCCTCTCATACATTAATATATTTCTAATATTGCTTGTCTAGATGTACCCAGAACATGGGGAGAGAAAATGACACTTTCATAGTGGGTTTTACCCTTCTTGGACTCTCTCTGGAAATGAGGCATGCTGGTTTCCTCATCCACACCATCCTCCTTGTCTATGTTGCTGCCATCACAGGAAACACCATCTTGGTCCTCCTCATCTCTCTGGATCCCCGGCTCCACAGCCCCATGTACTTCTTGCTCAGCCAGCTCTCACTCATGGACATCTCCCTCATCTCCACAACTGTCCCGAAGATGCTAAATAACTTTTTCTCAGGAACAACAGATATATCATACCTAGGCTGTGTGACTCAGGTCTATTTGTATTCCTCCCTTACAGGTTGTGAATGCATTCTTCTCACACTGATGGCCTATGATCGATATGTGGCTATTTGTAATCCTTTAAGATATATGGTTATTATAAACCCTGAAACTTGCCTTCAGATGATCATTGTGTCATGGGTGGGGGGAGGAATTAATGGACTAGTCCAAACCATATATCCAATGCACTTTCCCAGATGTGGTTCAAGAGAAGTCCAACATTTCTTCTGTGAGGTAGAGGCTGTCCTCAAACTGTCATGTGTGGACACTTCAATATATGAGAAAGTATTGTTTGTCTCTGGAAGCATATTGATCCTTACCCCTTTTGGACTCATTCTGACCTCCTACATTTTTATCTTCCTCAGTGTTCTACACTTAAATTCTACCAAGGCAAAGCATAAAGCTCTTGCCACCTGCTCTTCCCATCTGATCGTTGTGTTTTTTTACTTTGGTCCAACTATGTTCATTTACATGACACCCAGATCCTTGCACACTCCAGAGCAAGACGAGCTTCTCTCTGTATTCTATTGTGTCCTTACCCCCATGTTGAACCCTCTCATATACAGCCTAAGAAACAAGGATGTAGGAGAGGCACTGAGGAAAATTTTGAGAAAAGTCTGGCTCTAAACCATGATTGTAGTATTGGGTTCCTCTGACTACTTAGTAATTTTAGTAACAATCCTTAGCTAACAATTACATTACTTATTTATGCACCAGTATATATTTATTAATTTATCAATGTTTAAATCTATGTAAGGGATATTAAAATAGTCAAATATTTTTACTATAAAATTGAATGGGTATATAATTTGGTCATGCTTAATAAATGTAGCCAATCTTTATTATATTTTATCCTTTCAGTTACTAAGTATTGGATTTACAGCCAACTAGCTACAATAAAATTAATTTACCTAATTTACTTAGCAACAAGTAGATATAAATTAATTATAAATGGGCTAGTCCATGATTTTCTTCTGCACCTACTTTTTCTGTTAATGATATTGACCTTAAATAGTTGTAATAGATTATAAAGTGGCCCATTTATTTGAGATTTTAGAACAATATCTGAACAATAGATATCTGAACAATAGATTGGAATGGAATTTGGATTTAATTTAAAATAGAGACAATTTTAATATTTAATTGCAAAATTACAATGGATAATTCAATTATATGTGCTTCCTTCTAGTCTAGTGATACATTGGAAAGACAACCCAGGCAACAGAGATTTCATTCCACACTTTCTATGTTTGTTTGTTTACTATTTATTTTTCAAACATTCTATTGAAGTTCATCATTCATACATAAACATTCAAAAACAACAAGTGTAGAGTAAAACTTGTAAACTTACAAAATAAACAGGTGTGTCATCATACAGAGCTCCCATACATTACTCCAACAACAATACCTTGCATTGTTGTGAAACAATTGTTATAAAACTATGAGAGAACTATAGTCAATATCTTACATTTGGTGTATTTTCCCCCAACCTACCCATTTATTGACACCCTGTATAATAAGATGCGACTGGATGAACTGGTTTAGGGACAGCTCTGTTTTGTTTTGTTTTAAATATTTATTTATTTATTTGTTTTTACCTCTTCCCCTCTACCTGCCGTGCTGTTTTTGCTGTTTGTGTTGTCTTCTCTTCTCATTTTTTCTCCTAGGATTCACCTGGGTTCTATCCTGGAGATCTCTGATGGGGAGAGAGGTTCCCTGTCAATTTTGCCACCTCAGTTCCTGGTGTCTGCTGTGCTTCACCTTGACTCTGCCCTTGTCTCTCTTTTGATGTGTCATCTTCTTGCTGTGTGACTCACTTGTACAAGGCACTGGCTCACCATGCAGGCACTCATACGGCACTCATGCAAGCACTGGCTTGCTGTGTGGGCATGCTTTCTCATCTTCTTTTTCACCAAGAGGCCCCAGGGATCAAACCCAGGTCCTCCCATATGGTAAGTGGAAGCTCTATCAGATGAGCCACATCCACTTCCCTGCTCTGTTTTTTAGGATAAACATAGTTATCTTTAGAAGCTAGAGGCTTAATATCTTTCCAAAGTTGAACAAGATCTTAGATGAAATTCCATGGTTTTATTTTAATTTCCCATGTATCCTCACATCATCATACATGGTTTTTCTTTTAGAAATGAAGAATGTTCATCAGTATTACTAGTTTATCTTTTGGTTCAGATATAAAGACATATATATAAATATTCCTTATTTTATGATATCCCTACCAATTCTCCCTTGAAATCATTTTGTAACAAAAACATCACAAATGATAACTGAATTATACCAAGAAGAAATAAAAATATTGGGATTACTTCTTTGATGGAAATTTGATGTGAGTCCATATATGTGGTCAAAAACATGCCACTTCTCAAAGTAGACCGATTTGATTTAATGACTGGAATGTTGACTATTTTGAATGTGTAAGAATTTCTGATCAAATATTGGTGTCCATTACATTATTAGTTAGCTTTGGGTGTGTTATCCCCCCAAGAATGACCTGATTCAAGCACAACTATGTAGGAAGTTTAGTTGAAGTTAAATCCAAGGAGTAGGAGATAGGGATTGGGCAGAGTAATATAAGGATTGATTTCACATAAGATTATTTCTAAGGAGCAAACAAAATGCTTCTAAGTATTCTCCCATAATGCATATGGAGAGTATTTATCTATAGGGTTCCATCTCACTCTAAGAAAAGGTTCTTGCAAGGAGTTTGACACCCTATCCCTCTTATTACAATTGAATATGTGTGCATGCTGGGTATGATTCCAGAACTGAGTCAGCCCTGTGTAAAACTGAGGTAGAAAGGAAAGATGAACAGTATACACCAAGATGAGATACCTTTATGGTGAATTGAAAGAAGCTTGCAGTGACTGGTCTACCGAACCATGTCTGGATTAAGAGCAGAGCCTTATAAGGTGTGAATTTCATCAGATGGGGCACTTAACAAGGTCATCTCTGCACTGTTCAGATCAGTACTTGTTCTCCATGGACCCCAACCTGAATCCCTATCTCTCAATAGATTCCAAGCTACAATCTCTACCAAAGACTTAACATGGGAGGGAAAGAAATTAAATTACACCTGTGATGTTGTAGCTGATTCCATGGCACTCCTTGGATCATCATCTTCCCCATCAAATCCCAAAATGGATTTCCTCACCAGAGGCCATGGTTTCAGATCATGCAAGATTATCTTTGTGTTCTTTCTCTGCTTGTCCATAAACATGGAGTGATTATCCAAAGGGACCAGGGAGGAGTCACGGATTCAGATTTAATGAAACCCATACCAGACACCCTAAAAACAGGAAACATGATTGTAAGTCATAGAGCTTAATCTTACAGAGATAGGGAGCAAAGTTAACACAAGTGAAACATTGACAATAAAAGTGTCTTACTTCTCCTTCATGATCACCAGACTCCCTAATTTTTTAAATTCTATTTGCTATTAGGAACATATATTAATTAGGAACTAACTCAACACATATATTACAATATAGAGGACACTATGCTACATGATATTTTCTCTGACATGGCAACTTACCTGAACCATTAGCAGATGAGCCTATCATTCCATTTAACTAATTGCTTCCATGTGATGTCGCATATGGTAGGAGATGGATTCCATGGTCATGAGGAGGCCACTATTGTCCTTTTGTCACCATTGCATGTCCCTTATTCAATGCTCTTTTACACTGGATCTAATTTTGGAAAACATACAGGTAATGGTGCTGATAGAGAAATTTCAATAAGGGAATGAAAAGCCCCATCTTGAGGATTTGCCAATGCTTGTACAAATGAGCTGTATTTTGCCCTTCCATGAGCCTGCAGACAAGCCTTTTCACCAGCTATCCTTGCTTTGGTGCTTCCAATCTTTCTCATTTCAGGGCTCTGATCAAGTATATACCCATCATGGCCTAGGCCTCTAGTTATTTCTCTCTCCATAAAAAACAAGTAACTATGGACACTGAAAACATTGAAGCTGAGCTGAGAATATGTCAGGGTTGGGTAAAACATTTCTGTACAGTTAAGCATGATTTTCTCCCAACATATTGACTTTGAGTTGTCCCATGACAGAGAGCACCAGAGATAAGCATTTAAGAGCTTTGAGGTGCTCTTTTGAGAATATATCTTTAAGTTACTGAATAATAAGTTCCATTGTTGGAACACTTAGGTTTCTTTATAGTAATTCTCAGAGGTTGAGATTCCAGATTACCTGACTGAGCCCTGTAGAATTTGCCTGGGAGTTTCATTTGAATATCAAGGTTGGCTGCCAAATTTCTGGCATCCTTAAACCAAAATTCATGATAAACTTCACTATTTTCTAACACTTCATTGAATGAATGCAGTGCTTCCTTCAAGCTGATGGCTGCAAAGAAGATATCAGAGGTTTGGCCCTGCAGATTTTTCCAAAGCATTTTGTAAAAGATAGGTCATTCTTAAGAACAACAATGGTAACAATAATATAAAAATCTGTTATTTCACAGCAGAGCACAAATGCTGGGCCATCTAAACAGTTATTCCCTCTAACATTTGTGTCATTATTTATACCATCTTAACATTAAATAAGTGCTTGCAGGAGATCAAGTAATATCTCATGCCTGCCAGACAATGAGAGTGGCAAATTTTCTTCAGTTCATTTCCCCTTTCTTCATTGCTCTGAAAAAGGACAGAAATTACATTGTCAAGTTCTAAAAGAAGTTTCAGTGATTAAAAAAAAAAGATGGCACTTCCCCAATCATTGTCAATGCAACAGATCCTCCCATAACAGGCACTAATTTTGCTAACAACATATTTAAGGTGCAGAAAGAGCAGAATGTGTTGACAGCTTGGGGATATTTCTCTAGAAGTCTAGAAACAACAGCTTTCATTTTGGAAGAAAATCCAGTGGACACAAAGTAAGCCTGTCCACACAGTACTCCATGTTTAATCCCCACTTCTCAGTTATTGTAGTGTGAAATTTCATAGCCAAAATTTCTACATCAGCTTATACGGCAGGATGCCTACACCTTCCTCTCTCAGATTATGAGATTCATCAACAAACCTCACCAACATGGGCAGGTGCTCTTCCTCTGCTATGCCCAGCCCCATATTATCAGTGATTATGGAAAAGAAGTGTGGGTCTCTCACTCCCCTGAGGGTTTCTTCCAAATGAAATTCCTGCATCTCTCTAGCATCTGTTTCTGCTGTGTTTTCAAAATGAACATGTTAACAGCTGTTGTCTCAACGACTCTTCTTAGAACTTCCACACCAGAAGTTATTCAGTACTTCATCTGTCAGGAGTAAAGAGACCTTCAGAGAGTTTATCAGCCTCAAGTTCATCCAGAGATATGTTTGGTTTTCCCATAAGAATCAAAATTTCAAATGAAGATTTTAGGTATTCTTTGTTTTCTTTCTCCTCACTGGTTAAAGATAAAATGTCTTCATCCTGTTCTTCACCCCCTTCTGCACTGGAGTTCTGAGTATAGCTGTTGTTCGATCCTTTGTTTTTGTTCCTGTTCATAAGTTTCATCAATTTTTCTTTGTTTCAGTGTCTTAATTTCATCTTCACTCCATTCTTTTATTCACTGTCTGTGTCTACTATGTGGACTGTTTAAATGACTGATAAGATCACATATTGTGGGTATAGCATTATCTTGAAGAACTGTCCCATTAGGACTAGTTCTACACATCATAGATATCTCAAAGTGTTTGGTACATTCTGATGATGTTTATTTAGCTGATACTGTGTTTTATCTTCTACATCTGCTGTCCTTCAATTCTCTACCCACTTCAGGCATCTCCCTGGGTCTCTAGGGAACCTGAATAAGGCCAGATCAGAATGCATGCTCTAAGCATGCAGTTGGAGGCAGCAGAGAAGTTGGGCATCAATGCCTGCTGGCTGGCCCAGTCTTCCAGTCCCAGCCTCCTCAGGGCAGCTTTCCAACCCACTGGGGCTATGGAGGGCAGTCAAAGCAGGCTCACCAAGGCCAACACACATGGCTGTAGTGGTTATTTTTCACATGTTATGTTACCAGGGCCTTCAGAGAGCTTGATTTAATTTGTTGATCAGGACTAATTAAGGTGGCATTATTGTAGGGTGCCTCATTGTGAGATTCTGTGGAAAGGTCAGTAAATTGATGTCCCTACATACACTATTGTGGCAGAAAACAGAAGAGGAAACATGACCTTGGCACACATAAAAGATAACTCTTTTCATATTATTTAGTAATGAGTTTTAAAAAGAAGATTCTCATCATAGTGATGTGGACTATGGGTGGGAGGCTCTTTCTCTCTTAAGAGATAACCTAAACTATCTGTGACTTTTGGGTGTGAAATGATAAAAGGCTTCAGTCCTGCCCTTGGTGACCATGGCAAGGTCTCCAGTCCCAGGAAACAGTTTAACAAGGCAAGGTCTATAAACTTTAAGTATTCAGGGGAAATGCAAACAAAATATACTAAAAGCTTATCTAGAATGCCTGAGGTCCATGCTAAAAGCTTACCTAAGATGTGGAAGATATATATGCTAATTCAAGCCTATTGAGAACTGAAACAAAAGGACCATTTGGCCTTTCCTCTCTGTATAAAAGGGACTCAAAAGTCCTGTTCAGGGCTTGGGATTGAAACAGAAAGCTCCTGAGTCTGGCCCACTGTCAATAAACCAGTTTTCTTTCTCAAAATCATTCCTGAGTCCTGGCCTCTCTATATGCAAGTAATTGAACCTCTCTCAAATTCTACAACAATAGTAACTGGCATATCCAAAGGATAAAATGCACATTCCTGTAAAGTGAGCTCATGCAGCAAAGCACTTGGACTAGGGCTATATCTTGGTTCCATCCATGTTAGCTCACTCTCATACCTCACAATTCATCTTCTTCATTAGATGCCGCACAGGTGCAGAAAATTAGGAGGTGGTGAAAAGTAAATATTTTCATCCTTAATTTTCCAATGTTGATGTTAGTCCTTACAACTCATCCCAAAGTACAGGACGGCTTTTCTTGCTATCAATACTGATTAATCTCAATGGAATCCAATTGGCTCTTCTTACCTAAGTGAGATTTATGGCCTATTCAAGGAATAAATTGTAAGTCTGTTGCAGTGACTAAGTAGATCTATCTCAATTTTGGTGCCTTTTAAATTGTTGGTCTTACTGTGCAAAGGCCTTGGGTCAGGATTCCACTTCTGCTCTCTATTATTCCTACCTTTATGGGGAAGTGATGAATGTTTTACAGACACATTGCCAGTGTCAACATAAATTATAAATAGCGTCACTCACATCTCTATAGTTCTCTAACTAGGCTCATCTCCCCCCACCTCCCCCCATCCCCCCACCCAGGAAATGACTGTGGAATGTATAATGTATGCTATTAATTTGACTCTCCTTCAAACAATGTACTGGTGGGGAAGTTTGTTTTGAACTGAGGTAAGTCTAGAAAGTGGATGAAGGATCCTTCTTTACACTATGATGCTTATCTTAGCCTTCTGCTTTAAAGAAATCTGTCATTGTCTCAGGAATATTTTCTGTATAATTACTCCACCCATTTTCCCCTGTGGCTGTCCCAGACAGCGTTCATTTACTGCACACAATATCTACCATGACTAGATGTTAGGTGATGGATTCTGAGCATGAATAATTCAGTTTGAATCACCCTACCTCATTTGAATAACTGAGTTATTCCTGTGCCTTAAAGGGAACTAACATTTCTTTATATGTCATCCAAGTACCAGCAACTGTGTGGGTTGCTGTCTTTGCAAATACAGGTCATCAAATATCAAGACTAAAAAGAGAATGCTACCAGCAAGTGTATGATTTCAAGAGTGCAGCATGACATTCAAGTATGTTTATGCTTAACACAGCATTATTGATAATAGATATTTTTTACAATTACAGAAATACCTAAAATGGGAGACAGTGTTGCTAACATATGTGACAACTCAGTGGTAATTTAAGAAATAATGGCTGGGTAACTACCAAGTTTATGATATATGAAAATCACTCTAAGCATTTCCTAGTGTTTCTCAGTAGATTGCCAACAGGGATTTAGTTATAATGTATAAAAATTCAAATCAGAAAAACATTTCTCTATTATTATTCTACCTATACTCATTTTCAAAAATCCCAATCTCTCCAAGTATCTTACCTATTACTGTTCAGTGTAGACACTATGCTTAAAGTTAAAAATTTAGTCCCCCATTTTTTCTCAAATATCTCTTTATTCTGGATTCTAACTTCTTTAATAACATTTTCTTAATTTTTAATTTTTCTATATGCATTAGATAATGTACAGTATTTGAAATTTTCAAATCAATAATATATTCTGATTTAATCTATTAACTGATAATTATTCAGAATTTTGCATGAAGAAAAATGTTGAAAATTTCTTCATATTTATGTTAACCCATGATTTGAAAATATTCAAAAGTATTAACTGTAAATATTTAGAAAATTGAATAGATTTCTAGGTAACTTTTAACTTTCTGCAAAGTTTCATAAATATATCTTTGAATCAAAAGAGAATCATTTTCACTGAAGACCAAATGTCCACTCAGTGCTTTAAATGATTTCCCATTTCCCAAATGGCATTGTAGTTTGTATTAAACTACTCCAACCATTATGGAAATTAGACAGCTACAAAAACTGAAAAATATGTAACATGACTATAAGGGAATGATCTTCAATCAATGGCCTTCATATGTTTCTATTTATCAAGATTATTCTCCATATATCTGCAGAGGAGAGATTCATCTACTTTCAAAATAATTATGGGGATTTGTTTAACCGGTCATAACTTATTTCTTCTAAATAAGCACTTCCTGGAACAATAAAAGAAAGCACTAATTAGAAGACTAATGATGCATTAAGGATCATACACCCTCTACAGTGGCAGCTTATTAGAAAATGCTGGTGATGAGCAAGATGGGGAAACTATTCTCAAAATAATGGTAATTGTCCATTAGAAATTATTCTTTGGAAACTCAACCTGGTTAAATAAATTCAATAATGAGAGCCAAGTATAAAAGTTCCTGAAAATTCTCCTCTTTGAGCACAAAGTCCCTTTATTATGCATGTCTTTGCTTTTTATTCACCTCTCCTCCTAAATAACCAAGCTCAGTTACCACTCCTAGGTTCTAGAACTCAAGGTGCAGTGAAGCAGGTAAGGTTAAAAAGTGAAAATTGTTTATCTGAAGAAACATATTAAGATCACTTTCAATGAAGTCATACAACATACTTGAGGGTTCTAGAATGTGGAATGAAAACAAGAAATTAATATCATTTCTATAACTATGCTTATAAGATGTTTATGAAGAGGCAAAACATGGCAGCAGTAAATTAGAAGGTATTCAGGCATGTTTTCAAGTCTTGTTTAATAGCAATATGAGGATCATATTATAATACAATATGCTCACTTATTTCTAGATGATCTTCTATAATGACAGTTTAGACTTACCATTGCTGCAGTAAATAGCTTCCTCTCTCTTGCCTCCTTTAGTGGCATTCAAGATGTGGATCACTTTTTAAGTATAGTCACCATATCTACCTTTATGAAACTTACAAACCTTTTGAATGGCAAAGCAACACAGAATGTTGGGAAGTTCATGGATTTTAAAGTCTGACAGCCTTGAACATTGCCTACAACTAGCAGGTACTTAGGGGATGTCACACTTCATATCCTTTTCTTCTAAGCAGATTTAACTTTATTCTTTTCTTACCTTCATTATTAGTTCAGTATGCTAAACATAATATTGAAGTAGCTGAGCTCATTGAAGGAAATGTAGTCAAATTTAATATAGAAATCAATGCACCATTCCAAGTAGGAGGCAGGAAGGTGTTTTGGAATATTCATAGGATTTACCAGAAATGATCAACTGATAAGCATATGCAAACTGACCTTGAGACTTCACAACAAATGTAACAGTCATTTTCTTCTCATTATACAATGTTGAAAAAGTATATTAAACAATTGTATTGAGATATTCTGGTGATCATAAAATAAGGATATTCGTGTAAGCTGCCAGTTCTCTCAACATTGTGCCCTACCATGACCCCTACATCGGAGAGTCTCCCAATTTAAACAATTACCTACAGCTACCCTTCTGTATAAAGAGTGGCTTTATACAGTCCAAAGTCAGTGAAAGAGCCATTTTCAATGAAATATGGGGACTTCCCTCTCATAGCATTGGACATACCCTTTCAGTAGTCTCAAAATTAGAAGAAGGAAATGATGAAATCATTATATTTCCTAAATTCATTCCTGTGCAGAAGGTAAATGTATTTTTATTAGTAAGTAAGGAGTTAGCATTTCTACTTCATACAAAATATTGCTGTAGTTTTTTATAAGGAAAAACTGTACAATTGATACAAACATAGATTCAGATGTGAATACGTGTCTGGAAAAAGTCTTGAAATTCACAGGGAATTAGAGAACCATGAAAATCTTTTTTTTTTTTTTTCTAAATAGGAGTGCAGAATATGTTCACATAAAAGACTCAATGAGACATTTAGTTTTGGTGTACCTTAATATAAATGGAATATTTTGACTGTTTAAGCACTGTTATTAAAAGCACTCAGAAATTCAGATTCATCCAAAATGATTTCTTATATGTAATGGCTCAATTCCGAACAATTCAAATTTCATTTTTGTTCCCCAATACATGAGTATAGAAAGCAATCCTTTAAATGTTTATTTTATTACATAAAATATCTATCAAAATAGAAAGCAACCATGTGTGTTGTGATATACATGCTTTTAAAAGTCTAACAAATCTGAAAATTTTCTGGACTCAAAAGTTGCTAAGGACTTTTAAACCTCATTCCAATTCCTTTCGAGAAAACTTGAACTTTCCTTTCTTAACATTCAAAGCTAGTACATTTTCCTAAACAACGTACTATAGCTGTAGTCATTTAAACAAAGTTGATGTAAGTATGATATTGAGAAAGGTAACAATGTGCATTTCTAAATGGAAGGCAGCAAGGAGCCTTCCAAAAACCACAATTTCAACACATTTCCAAACTTACCTTGAGATTCAAAATAAGGGTTCCAATGATCTTTCTTCAATTTCTATAAAGTAGAGAAAAATACAGGGATCTTCTGGAGAACATAAGATAAGAGCTGGTAGTGTCATTTTCCAGGTGATCTCAATATTTTGTCTAAATATAAACTTACTCTTTTGAGCCTCCTAGTTAAAGCAATAACCTAGAGCTGACACTCTTTTCAACCCGTGGTAAAAAGTTAAAGAAAAAGCCTCTTCAACATAGCATTACAATTGTCATGGTAGGTGAAGATCCACACAATAACTGAAAGAATAACCAATTCCCAACCTGAGGGGTTCTGCCACATTCCACAATAGAACAGGAAGATTCCCCTGAGTATACGGGCAATACTAGTGAAAAAGGATGGACCATTGATGGGCCCTTGGTATTGATGAGTGTGCTTATGAACTTTTACTTTTGAAATTGAAACCACCTAATATTAAGGGTGCCTGACAGCCACCTCCTGAGAGCCTCCTTGTTGCTCTAATGTGGCCCCTATCTAAGCCCAACAGCATATAAATGTATTATCTTCTCCCAGCATGGAACATGACTACCAGTGCTGGGCTTCCCTGGCACCAAGGGATTATTACCAAGCACCAACTTGTAATGCAATTGGAAAAAGACCTTGACCAAGAGGGGTAAGGTAAAGATAACTAATTTTATTTGCCTAAGAGACTTCAAAGTGATTTGGGAGTTTATTCCAGAGGATACGCTTATGCACATTTCAGCAGAATCTCACTGAATGCAAAAGTAAATATTTCTCGAACAGGAGGGTTCTTGGATATTTTGGAGATATACAGACATTATAGTCAGTGCAGAGAGCTCAGGAGTTTGGCACACTGCCACGAAACCTATTTTGATTTTTATGCTCCCCAGTGTGACAATTGGACTCTGTTGTGATTTCCTACATATGGCTCTTCTGCCTCTTCTATTTGAACCAAGAGTTACTACAAATATTGAAAGGTGTTTGTGCAAGAGACTTCAATCTTTAGGCTGTTCATGTGCCAGTTGGGCCCTGAATCCCAACAGAGTTGCAACACCTACTCTCCAGTTCATTGGACTTACCCAAGACAACTAAAAATGAGATGATGATGGACAGCAACAATCCCAAGAAACAGAAAGAGTTTGCAACTCAAGCAAGGTATTCCCATCCATCTTCCCCATGGAATCTAAGCTCTTTCTCAATTAAAGGCAGAGTGCACATCATCATCACAGAATCCTCAGGATTGGGGAATGAACAATGGCTTAGGTAGACTTACTGTTACACTATTATAGACTTATTGTACTTCTAGGGATGGAAGAGCGTTTACCATTAACATGAATGTAGGGTCCATTGGAGGTTCTGAGTGGAAGGAGAGAGGAGAATGGTTGTAATATGGCAGCATTTTTAGGACTTATGCATTGTCCTGAATGACATTGCAATAATGGATGCAGGCCATTGTATATCTTGTTATAAAGTACAAAGTTGTGCATGAAAGAGTTTAAACTACAATAAAAACTATATTCCATGTTCAGCGGCAATGTTCCAATTGTAACATAGCAATTGTAACTAATTTAATATATACATGAAGGATGTTGTTTGTATGGGAAATTGTGGGAAGATTGGGTTTGGGCATATGTTAATCTCTAATAATTTTATGTAGCATTTATGCTATCTAAGTAACTTTTTAAAAATTAAAATTTTGTATATGTTAAAAAAAACATTTCTTATAAATATTCCAAAAAGTAGAGAAGAGAAATTCTGTAATCAATACGTATCTTAGATGCTTTTCTGCATGAGCTGAAATGGATTGTTTTGTTAAAATTTTGTGAGAGTGCATATTTATACAAATCAATGATTTGGTTTTTATACACATTACCCTGGGCCTAATGGAAACACCATTTATGTTTGGGAAATATTTGTGAGGTGGCACGTCAAATTAATAGGAAATTGGAATAATTTTAAAAATCCTAACTTTTTCTTTTTATTAAGGATTTTTTTAATACTATTTCTTTGAAGATACATAGATCACAACAAAGTTACATTAAAAAATATAAAAGGTTCTAAGCTGTAAAACAGAACATATTCATGCAGGAGGACATATTGAAGTTTATCGATGTGCGCCTATCCTCATATGAATGGGATATTTTGGCTGTTTACAAATTCATCCAATACAATCATACATATAAAACTGACAAATTCCAAACAATTCAGTATTTCAAATATTATGTCTCAATTCAGGAAATCTGAAACAACCCCTTTAAGGTTTCCCTATGTGCAATTTTTCAAAGTATTCTCTTATGAAACTCTTTATTTCTGTGAGGTCAGTGATGATATCCCTTTTTCATTACTTATTTTATGTATTTGTATTTTTTTATTAGTCTAGCTAAGGTTTGCCAATTTTATTAATTTTCTTAAAGAACCAGATTTTGGTTTTGTTTGTTTTTTCTAGTACTTTTGATAGATGTGGAATTATTAAATGCCTGAAAGCAACTAGTTTCTCTTCCTGTTCTAGGATACAAAGGAAAGTATTATATGTAATTTAGAAGTTAATGAGATGCAACCCATTCTTGGTGCCAAATTCCATTTCTTGTGGCCAAGAATATAATTTTGAAGCAATGAAGTGTGAAAACCAGCTTCAACCAGTTGACTGGACTTGCACAGAAGAAGCCCCTGGCTCTCCTCACTTCAACTTGATTAATTAATGTATTAAAATTCCCACCCAGAGGTGGAGTTATCCAAACCTTTTAAATCGTGCACTCTATGTGTAGTGTGATTTCGTACAATTATATAACTAGCTATGTATGTCCATCCATATGCATAAAAACTAATGCATAATCCAAGCATAATGGTAAGTAGTAACTTAGGTATTTATGTATGAGTAAAACCACAGCATGGAGATTCAGGTATGAGTTGCTTTAAATTGACTTTGATTCCTGTCTGCAGACATAATAAAAGTAAGTTCTGCCACAATGATGAAAGAGGTTGTTGATGTGGCAGGAGTGGGGGGTGTGGAGGGAGGTGTATATGGGAACCTCCTATTTTTTTTTTAGGTTTTTTAAAGTTTTTTAATTGTATTTTTTGATTATACATAGATCACAAAAAATGTTACATAAAAAATAAGAGGTTCCCATATACACCATACCCACCCCATCCCACTCCTCCCATATCAACACTTTTTTGTGATCTATGTATCTTTATAAAACATATAATTAAAATAAAATTTAAAATAATATGAAAAAAATACAAAGTTACAAAAGACAATAAAAATGATAGGCACAATATCACAAGATTTTTTAAAAAGTAAGTTCTGCCTA
The DNA here is from genome assembly GCF_030445035.2 of Dasypus novemcinctus. Taxonomy (NCBI): domain Eukaryota; kingdom Metazoa; phylum Chordata; class Mammalia; order Cingulata; family Dasypodidae; genus Dasypus; species Dasypus novemcinctus. The sequence goes on from NC_080688.1 coordinate 13,885,927, forward strand.
ACTCTCATGTTGAAGGTGGTGTTGTTTGTTTTTTTGTTGTTTTTTTTTCCCACTCTATATCTCTTGTTGTCCCCATAGGCTCAGCTTTGGGACCTAACAAATTGTCAACTCTGCTGGGACTAAGATAAATAAATAAAAATGGCAACCAGATAATGTTTTCCAGGTGGACTGTGGAGGGGTTTATCCATATTGGGGTATTCTTGGCTCCAGCAGCCACTCAAGATTTATCTGAGGACTCGGGGTTACCTAGGGGGGAGTCCCTTTCTAGCAACTGATGGAATTGACTCATGAGGTTAGGAGAGAGAACCACTTTGTCTCCTTCCATTGTCAGGTGAATTCATTCATTTGTTTATTACACCTGTTTTTTTCTTCTGGCTGACTTCAAGTTAGCATTTGGTTTAGTTTTGCTATTTCTCTTTAGCTTTGGCTAAATGCAAATTAGCATTAGATTTACTTTTGCTAAAGCAGTGAAGGTTTGGTTACAGTGGGAGACACTGCACGGATTTAAGTCCCACTCCTTCACTCCCTTAAAGTGGAAGCCTAATATTTGCCTTGGGCTAACTGTGAGTTAGCATTTGGTTTACCTTCTGGAATGCTGAGAATGTTCCGTAGTAGTGCGAGAGATTGAATGGGTTTGAGTCTCTCTTCCTCCTCACTCCGTTAAAGGGAAGCCCACTGCTTTTTGTGCCTTTTTAGCTATCTCTCTCTCTCTCTCTCTCTCTCTCTCTCTCTCTCTCTCTCTCTCTCTCTCTCTCTCTCTCTCTTTCTCTCTCCCTCCCCCCCACACACTTTTTTTCTGTCACCGCGGTGACACATTGTTCAGTACACTGGGGTGTGCTGGGGTGCTATTTCCTTTAATGTTACATGTTCAGCGGGAAGCCACCCCCACCCTTATAGATAGCATAACCCACTGGGGGGTGGGTATTGTCCATATCTCTGTGGAGTAATGCCTCTCCTTGTCTTTGTATCGTTTCCCATTTTGGTGTGGAGCAGTATGTTGTCTGAAGCTATGTCCAATTAGCCTCAGTTACTGGGGCGATGGTTCATGGAGGGCCTTCTGCTCTCTCTGCTGGCAGGTCAGTGCATACCCAGCACTTCGTTATGTGAGCACAGGCATAGGTATGAGACCATGACAGTAAAGTTTTGGTTGCTGTAAAGCTAGAAAGAAAGACAGTAGGACCAAAGATACCATAAGAAGTAAATCACATCCTTCAGGCAGTATACATGTGATCTTTTAATCTTGGGACAGAATGGTGGCAGGCACTGGTGGCTCCCCTGGTCTGGAATACCATACATTTTCTCCCTGCATTAAAGTCAACCATAAAGGAGATAGCTCCACTGGAAGCAATTGAATGGGTCATATTTGTAAGACAAAAGATCCCCCAGAAGGATCCTCCCTGAGTTTTTAGGCAGTGCAACAGATACCTAAATCAGCCATTTACAAATCCGTGGTGTTATGGTCAATTCCCTCTTCACACAGTCTCCACATGGTAATAGGATGACTCTCCAAGTGGGGACTTCAGTTACAACACTCCATGGCCATGTCCACACTGCTGTTTTTCCTGACCTCAAGGAACTGGGAGCAGGCAATACCAAAGTTCCTTCTAAAACTTTAGAAATGCAAGAAAGTCTGAGGTATTCATTATTACATGTAACAGTAAAGCATGTCCCCGTACAACCATGTCTACAGGCAACTACCCCATTTGAGGCAGTTACTCATTTTGAAGGCATATTACCTTTGGCATAAGGTAGCCCACCCCTGCAAGCTTGGCTGCTTTGGAGACATCATGTGTAATTTGTCCTTTAATAAACCATTATAACGTTCAATCATGCCTATAGTTGATATGGAATACATAAATGCCAATCAATGTCTTCATTTTTTGCCTCACTTTGCACTTTAGAACCAGTGAAAATGTGTGCCACAGTCACTCCACACTTCAAGGGGATGCCCATATTGGGCACTTAAAATATTCAGTGCCACAATGGTACTCTTTTGGGTGGCTGTTCGGAATGATAGGGCAAAACCTAAATCTGTATTAATATCCAAAGCTTGAATAGAAATGCATATAATTTATTGGAGGGTAGTGGTCCACAATAATCTACCTGCCATACCTGTAAGGATCTATCTCCTTGGTTTACAACCCCTTTTCTCAAGGACACCAATCATCTACATGGGTATTGTTTCACATATAGCTCACAGACTGTTATCTTGTTCATTGCATCTGCAGTTCTTAATGGGGTGTCATATCACCTGACTATCTGCAGAAGGGTTTGAGCCACCACATGTCCCATGTGGCTATGTAATCAGGCAGCCCATCCATCCATTGGATGGTGTAAAGCTCTTACTTATGTTAGACTTTCTGCAGCATCATTTCTTGGGCTTATGAGAGGTTTATGCCCTGCAACATGATAAAGAGTTATGCTGCATTCTTGTCCTTTGGGTCACAATTCTTTTTACAAATTTTGTCAACATAGAGGTCTTTTCCCAAACACCCATTCTTGCTGCTGCCACTGGGATAGTCATAAAGTTATTCCTTTGTACATGACCCAACTGTATGTACACATGATAAGTGGGCTGGGTTCATGCATTATAACTAGACAAATGATTCTCAGTTCAGCCCACTGTCTGCTTTGACCAAATCCAGTTTCAAATCAGATATCTTCTTTATTCACTTGGATACCTATAGTGGTCCAAGACATCACCATGCTTTTGCTGGACCCATCTGTATACCAGACATCAGCTGGTATAGTGCCCATTCCATCCTTGTGTGGGCTTGGCTCTAAAGCCTGGGGACCAGGAAGCCTTCTCACTGAGGGACCAACTTGAAACTCTACTGGACCTAACGCTTCCTTAAAATGTGCAGATGAGCTAGAACTTAACTTTCTCACTGTTTCAGATATGTGCCCCATTTGGCCAATGTGGGCCTCTAAGCCTCCCCAGTCCTGGGGGCATTCAACAATGAATGAACCCATCCCACCACAGAGAGGAAGATTGTACTAGTACTTGTTGATATATTGTAAGCACTTCACATGCCCAAAGGGAGGGATGCATGGCCACTAGCATATAATAAGAGAATAGCAGGGTTCTGCCCCTTCTTATATTTGAGACCAGAATCCTATGGGTACCCTTTTTTCCCATGGATTTGCCAAAGTCCCCAGCCATACCTGGCATCATGGCAAGTGACAAAAAGTAAGAAAGGCAAGGAATGATCAGTGACTTGCAAGACCTGAGCCTGACCAAGTGCCCACTTGGCCGCTTGAAAAGCATGTTCACAGGTATCAGTCCAATCCCAAACACTTCCCTTCCTCTGGAGGCCAAACAAGGGGCAAAATGTCTGTACAAAATGAGGTATAAACACCCTCTAATATTCTAATAGACCATTAAATGCCTGTAACTATTTTACAGTAGTAGGTCAGGGGTATGTTTGTACCTTGTCTCTTACTGCCTCAGGGATAACTTTTGTCTTACCCAACCAAATAATTATCAAGAACTTGACAGATACTCCAGGCCCTTGAACCTTTGCTTTGTTTACTGCCCAACCCATGTAGCCAACCCATCTTGTAGGTCCTTGACTGCTTCTTCTAAATCTGAAAGGGAATCAGAAGTTAGCTTAATATCATCAATGTAATGAAATAGATGAATAGAGAATTTATGCATCCAAGTGGGGAGATCCTGCACAATTAAACCATGACAGATGTTTGGGCTATGAATATACCCTTGTGGAAGTACCAAAGAGGCCCACTGGTGTCTTTCCCATGTAAAGGCAAATTGTTATTGACTCTCTGATGCAATATCTACAGAGAAAAAAGCATTAGTCAAATCCACCACATAATGATATTGCCATAACACATGTGATAGCTGATCCATATTCTCAGTCACTGGTGGGCTGCTGCATGTAAATGTAGAGTCACCTTATTCAGTTCTTGGTAATGTACAATCATGCACCATGTTCTATTGGGCTTCTGGACAGACCTCATGGGGAGTTGAAAGTACTATGTGCAGCCTCTAGTCCTGACTTCCCTAATCAGGTTCCTCAGTCCATTTGTCAAATTGCACACATATTGTCCTCTGGTTCTGCCAATAAAACACATGGTAAATGGAGAAAACATTTAATTAGAGGGTTTTCCCCCCGCAACTTTGTGAACTACTGCTCCAGCATCAGCTCCTTCCAGAGAGCTAGCAGTACTTCATTAGATGGATGATTTATGTTATCTGTATTCACACCGGAAGCAATGAGGTTTATCCACATTTGCAGTTGAGACACTTTCAGCAGCCTCAGGGACTTGCTTCCCCAGGCCCAAGTATGTCACTCGTTTGATGCCCCATATGGCCTCTTCCTTGTGCTACTCTGGAAGGGAGAGGGGCCTTTTGACATATTGGTCTTATTCTATGGTCTCCCTTTCAGATCTCCACATTCTCTAATTGGGCTCAGGCCATGGATGTTATGATTCACATATGGGGCTAACAGGCCAATAAGGAACCAAAAGTACCTGGTGGAGCTGTATCCAGAATCAAGTCCTTCATACGAGTTGAAAAGATTTCACTGTCCAGGCCCATATAAGTTGCCTGGAATATCATTTGAAGCATTCCCATCTCATGTGCAATCTGAACCAGGTCTATATAAGTGGCCCATTTACTAGCAGTCTCAGGGATCTCCTCAGCATCATGCCATATCATCCAACACAGAGTCTTGGGAGTGGTGTGGGGACCACACCCAGGGCTCATCGTGAGGACTCACAGTACCATCGGCTTCCCCAATAGCCATTTCCTCCAATGCATCCAGGCAAACCTCCATTTCCTCCTTCCACCTTAAGTTTCTGAACACAGACTTGTGCAGCCAAAATGCCTTTGTGCTGCTCCTGCAACATAGGAACAACCAGGGCACTTTTCCAGCCCATTCCTTCTGGGAAAGTGGTAGCACAGCTCCCTAAGATTCCAGCACCTTTTCAATAGACTCTGGGGTGGGAGGAACCATATCCCAGCACTCTGGAGGGTCTCATTGCAGGAAAATTGCCACCACTGGAAACCAAAGACCCAGAGGGGGTCACATCTCACCCCCATCATACACTATCAGGTCCAGCAGGGTTGGAGATCCACTCACTGTGCTCAGAGGATACTCCCAAGTATGCCAAACACCAGGTCTGAGATCTTCAGCAAGAGTAGGGAAGTCAGAGCCATTTGCAAAAAAAAAAAAGAAGGCGTGTGGAGCTGCAGGGAGTTGATGCATATTGAGTTTATTTCATGCTCTTTCCCTTTCCTTTGTTCTCTCTCTGCTTTCTCCTGCTCCTGGTCCCCTCCTCTGTTACATGGGAGGTGCTTTTATGTCACATCTATGAGAATATAAGATTGGTTCTTAAAGTGGCATATCTATCATGTTACATATACTGATTAGCTGGTGTATGTGCTGGGCAGGACCAAGAATATCCAACAGAAGCTGCATGCAGTTATGCAGTGTCATTGTTTCCCAGGTATGGCCAAAGCATATCCAGGATGCTTGAGCAATTTAACTATTGGTCTCCAGCTCCTGCTACATTTGTAAACAGCAAGAAAAATGAGCCAAGAGTGCCTACAGCTGCAAGCAGAATCACATCCATCAGCCATGTGAGATCTAAGCCCCCTCTTGATTTAGAGGAGTAGTGGACATCACCATCCCAGGGTCCTCAAGATGGAGGAATAAAATATGGGTTAGAGTGGTCTTACTGGTACTCTACTATAGAACCTTTGTGACTTTAGCAATGAAAGAAATGGTATCATTGATGTGGAGACAGTGGCCAAGGTAGTTGCTGAGGGAAGGAAGAGGGAAGAAGAGATGTGATGTGGGGAAGTTTTGGAACTTGGTATTGTCCTAAATGATATTGCAGGGACAGATCCTGGACATTATATATCCTGCCATATCCCACTGAATGAACTGGGGGAGAGTGTAAACCACAATGTAAACTATAATCCATGTGGTACAGCAGTGTTCCAAAATATATTCACCAAGTGTAATGAAGGTACCACAGTAATGAAACAGTTTTTTGATGTGGGAGTAGTGGGGGGGGGGCGGGGGGGGGTGAAGTATGGGGTATATGGGAACTTCTTATATTATTTAATGTAGCAATTTTTGTGATCTATGTATCTTTTTAAAAAGACAATTAAAAATAAATTTAAAAAAGAAACAATTTTCATGAAAAAAAATGCCAAAGTTTCTTTGAGTTGCATAAAGATAAAGAAACAACAATTAAAAAATGTGAGTTAATGTGGTGTAAATCCCCTCGGGCCCAGTCAAAGATCTTGAAAGCAGTAACAATCAAGATATGAAATGCTGGGAAGCTTGGAACCAACCATACCAAGGAGTAAGAATTATAAGTCAAATTGTTGAATTTTATGTTTCTCTTGTTATATCTTTTTTTTTTAATTATTTATTTATTATTATTTTTTTAAAATTACATTAAAAAAAACTGAGGTCCCATTCAACCCCACTGCCCCCACCCCCCACTCCCCCCACTCCCCCCACAGCAACACTCTCTCCCATCATCATGACACATCCATTGCACCTGGTAAGTTCATCTCTGAGCATCACTGCACCCCATAGTCAATGGTCCACATCATAGCCCAGACTCTCTCACGTTTCATCCAGTGGGCCCTGGGGGGATCTACAGTGTCCCATAATTGTCCATGAAGCACTATCCAGGACAACTCCATGTCCCGAAAACACCTCCACATCTCATCTCTTCCTCCCATTCCCCAAACCCAGCAGCCCCCATGGCTACCGTTCCCACACACATTCCACATTTTCTCTGTGGACATTGGATTGGTTGTGTCCATTGCACACCTATGTCAAGTGAGGGCTTAGATTCCACATGGGTACTGGATGCACTCCTCCCACTTCTAGTTGTAGACACTCTAGGCTCCATATTGTGGTGGTTGACCTTCTTCAACTCCATGTTAGCTGAGTGGAGTAAGTCCAATAAATCAGAGTGTAGGAGCTGAAGTCTGTTGAGGCTCTGGGCCTGGGTGTCATATTATCAGTCCAGAGATTCAAATCCCCTACATATATCTTAAACCCAGCACCAACTACAATTCCAATAAAGTAGCATGCAAGTCTTGTGAAAAGAGATCCCCTCTGAGTCCAATTCCATCACGCAGAAACACCAGCTCCAAAGAAGGGCCATCTGTCATGGCAGTGAACCCCTTCTGTCATGACCATAGAACCCGTGGGTCTCTTTATCCCTCGAAAGAACCAATACCTGGGGTTGTATCTACCTTATCTGTCTCTTAGACTCTGTTCAGTTGTACATAGGGGTATTCCTTCTGACAACCTCCAGACTCTTTTTTAGAGACTCACAGCCTTATAATCTCATTTCTCCTTTCCATTTCCCCCTTACATTAGGTCAAACCACTTCCCGAAGTCATGTTATTATATGTAGACAGGTATATTCTGCTGTTCCGCATTGAATCTTTAATTCAAGGTCATTTTCTAGTTGCTTCTTCAGCTGGTATGTGGTAGTGATCCCTCGGTGCCAGGGAGGCTCATCCCCGGGTGTCGTGTCCCACGCTGGGGGTCTTGTTATATCTTAACTCTTTTGTGTTATCTCTTTGTTCAGTGTATATTTTCATACTTCCAGATGGTAACATGAAATTAACAAATAAAAATTCTTAAAAGAGCTCTATTACCAAAATGTTAAATACGTTCTTACTTTTTGTACTTGAACTTTATTATGTCCTGAAACTTCAAAACAATTAATGGCCTTTTTGGGTTTTTGTGGCTACTGGAAAATGTTCATCCCTGATTTAGCTCAAATATATATACATTAATCAGAAAAGTCTGTACATAAGAACTGAGGATGCCCAAAAACCTGCTTTTTAAAAATTAAGAAAGTAATAGCACAGACTCAAGTAATAAAGAGGGGTTGTAACCTAACTTCCCCTGTGAAATGGATGGAGCCAACGCCAACGTTACCTTTGGGTGGGATTTGTGACAACAGCAACATTCTAAGTAAATACTTCTTAAGTTTTGGTCCCAATTGTAAAAGGGGGCCAACTTATGATGAAGTCCTTTGAAAAAGCAATTGTGTTCAACATACCATGGCCCATTACAATTAGAGGGCTTAACCCAGTTGTCTCTGTTCAATCTGAAAATTACCATCCCTATCCAGGGGTGAATTGCAAATACTAAAAATAAGACAGGAACAATGAATTGTTGTGGTGTGCCCTCTGTGATGGAGAAATATGTGAAAGGACATCTGAGACACCTACAGCAATGACAAGGAACACTCTATCATATCCCTGCTCACTCCTCTAACAACCCTGTCAGGAATGTTGAGGCAAATACCCTCAAGAAGATATGAAATTGTGCTGTTGGAACCCAAGAAGTATTGTAGCTCCACAGGAAAAGTAGACACTATGGCAACCAGGCCCTGTGGCAGTGATTCTAGCTGTTACTCACCAGCAGATTGTGGATATCACCCATGCATGTCCAATGTGCTCACTCCAACATATGCTACAATTATCTCAATGAATAGAGCATATTGACTAAGCACAGACTCCAGTAGCATGATTGCAAGAGGATTACATCAGGCCCCTCCCCCTCTTAGAATAGGCAAGGTATGCTTTCACTACCACAGACGCTGCCGTGGAACCCTTGCAAACAGCAAGCTACTCTTAAAGAAACTCCATTTACTGGTTACCTGGCATTTATAGGCTGTGATCTTTCCATCTGCCTATTAACCCCACTGTTGCCAGTCTTCTAGAAAGAAGGAATAGCCTTTGAAAGAAGCAAATAATAAGCAGCAATGGATCTTTACAACAACAAATGAAGAAAGTATCTCCAACCTTAACCTGTTTAAATTCAGCACCTCTACAGCAGAACCAATTGTTGGTATTTTGTAAATTTGCACAATCAGTATCAAGTAATGCCTGGACCAGTTGTACTGTGGGAAATTTCAGTTAATCTGTACCTTGAAAGTAGTGGTCAGAATAGCCTACTTAAACAAAATTCAAAAAACATTTGTTTAAAATAAACTTCAAGTCACATAAAAACACAAATCATCAAATAAAGCATTCCAATTAATCACTTTGTTTATCTTCAATGAATCTGCAGCGGCATCCTTATACTTAGCCACAAATGTCCCCAGAAAAGTCAGAGCATTGAGGAACTGAAAAAACAATGCCAATAACCTCATAGCATGGGGAAATAATTTCTCCTTTTGGAACTTGTTCAGCTTCACCAAGTAGCTTATTAATTTTTATTATGATTCCTTTGTTAATTACCTTAATTCTTTTGGTGGTATATATTTCCTGCTGACACCAATAGTGTTGGTATCATAAGAACCTATAGTAAGAATGTTGTCTGAGGAGCAAATGTCAGTCTGTTAGTGTTTGCAGTTGCTTTTGAATAAAGAGTTGCAGTCACAATATGAGTATAGGTGCAACCACCAAAAATGGCTTAATGCCAAATTCCATTTTCTGTGGTTGAGAATATCTTTTTTTAAAAGATTTATTTATTTATTTTTATTTCTCTCTCCTCCCCCCCCCACCCCAGTTGTCTATTCTCTGTGTCTATTTGCTCCGTTTTCTTCTGTGTCTGCTTCTGTTGTTGTCAGCGGCACAGGAATCTGTGTTTCTTTTTGTTGCGTCATCTTGTTGTGTCAGCTCTCCGTGTGTGCGGCACCATTTCTCAGCAGGCTGCATTTTCTTTTGCACTGGGTGGCTCTCCTTACAGGGTGCACTCCTTGAGCATTGGGCTCCCCTGCGGGGAACACCCTGCATGGCAGGGCACTCTTTGCGCACATCAGCACCGTGCATGGGTCAGCTCGACACGGGTCAAGGAGGCCCAGGGTTTGAACCGCGAACCTCCAATGTGGTAGAAGGATGCCCTAAGCACTGGGCCAAGTCCACCACCCAAGAATATCTTATTAAAGCAATGAGATATGAAAACTAGCTTCAACCAGTTTGACAGACCTGCGCAGAGGAAGCCCCTGGCTGTCCTCGCTTATCAACATAGCAAAATTCCCACCCAGGGGTGGAATTGTCTGCCCCTTTTTTGATCATACAATAATGTGGAAACTTGATTACCCGAACATTCTAATCATAGAATTATGTAACTAGCTATGTATGTCCTTTCTTATGCATAAAAGCTAATGCATGATCAAAGCAAATGCTTAGTAGCAAATTAGGTATTTAAAAGTAAAACTGCAGCACAGGGAGCTGGATCTGAGTCAATTTAGACAGACCTTGTCTTGTGTCTACAGACATAATAAATGCAAGTTGTGCCTAACTCTCATGTCTAAGTTTTTTGTTTTGTTTTGTTTCTTTTTCCTCTATATCTCTGGTTATGTCCAAAGACCCAACTTTGGGGCCTAACACTTTCATATTTTCAATTTCATTTAGCTCTGCTATACCCTTGGTTATTTCCTTCTTTCTCCTTCCTCTGGGTTTAATTCTTTGTTCTCTTTCTAATTCCTTCAGGTGTGCAGTTATATATTTGATATTAACTCTTTCTTCCTTTATTTAACTTGGCCTTTATGGTTATGACTTATCCTATCAGTAAAACTTTTGCTTCATATCATAGGTTTTGACACTTTGTGCTTTTATTTTCATTCATTCCAAGGTAGTTACTGATTTCTTTTATTTCCTACCAGACCCACTGTTTGTCTAAGAATGTGTTCTTTAACTCCTATATCTTTGTACCTTATCTGTTACTCTGCTTCTTAGTGATTTTCAGCTTCAGTCCATTGTGATCAGAGGAATTGTTATATATAATTTCAATCTTTCTGAATTCATTGACATTTGTTCTGTGACCTAGCATGTGATCCTCCCTGGAGAATGATGCATATGCCATTGAGAGGACTGTTTAACTCACTGTATCTGCATGTAATATTTTGTATGTCTTAGCTCTAGATTCTCTAATGTATTAGCCAAGATCTTTGTTTCTTTATTGATTCTCTGTCAGGATGTTCTGTCTAATAGTGATAATGTTGTACTAAAGTCCCCGACAATAATTATAGTTCCATCTATTTCTCCACTTAGTTTTACTAATATTTGTTTCATATATTTTGAGGCACGCTGGTTAGGTGCATTTATATTTATGATTGTTCTTTCTCCTTGATAGATTATCCCTTTTATTAATATATAGTGAATTTTTTTGTGTCTTACAATAGTTTTATATTTAAAGTCTATTTTGTTCAATATTAGTACTGGTACTCCTTCACATTTTTTCATTATTGTTTGCAAGTAAAATTGTTTTCCAACCATTTACTTTCAGCCTCCTTGCATCCCTGGGTCTAAGGTGAGTTTCTAGTAGACAGCATATAGATGGGTCATATACTTAACCCTTTCTGTCACACTGATAAAGAATATTGTTAAGATAGAAAAATGTGGGAGGGCCAGGGAGTGGGTATATGGGAGTCTGCTATATTTTTTCTTAACATTTATATAATCTAAGTATCTTTTTGTAAATTATAATTACATTAAAAATGAAAAATAAAACATTTCCTTACAATGTTTACATAATTTTGTTTAATGATAAAATCATATGTTACTTAATATGTTTCCTTCCCAATTTTTGCCAAATTTTGGTCACAATAATGACAAATGATTACATCCCAGTTTCATTTAATGAGAATCTTTTATTATAATTAATATTTATTGAGTGGTGCACTGATGCATTTTGTTCTTCTGGATGGCCTCAAAATAAGGGAAGAGAAAATGAGACCTATGTGATGGCCCTTACATTCCTTGAACTTTTTCCAGAAAGAAGACCTATTGGCTTTCTTATCTCCACCATTCTCTGTACCTATGTTGCATTCACCACAAGAAACACTGCAGGACATCTGAGTGAGTGCACCTCATAATCTCTCCTGCACAGAAGTGGCTGAGTAGGGTTGGAGTCCTGCTGGACCAGGCTGTTTTGGGTGCTTGTAGGGTAGGAGGTGTCTGGACATCGATTTGGTGAGACAGTGACAGAAGAGGTTCTTGCAAGAGGTGGAATTTTGGGTTTCTGACATGGAGGTCAGAAGTTGTAGGCAGAACCACTCCCCCTAGGGCTGGCGGCCTGGCCAAGGAGATCCATGAAATCGTTGTTGTGCTGCAGTGTTCCCAAACCCTGAGTGGGCTGTTTCAGGGGCTTGCAGGGCAGGAGGTGTCTGGAGGTTGATCTGGTGAGACAGTGACAGAAGAGATTCTTGAGAGGTGGAAACTTGGATTTCTGATATGGAGGTCAGAAATTGTGGGCCAGACTCTTCCCCCTAGGGCTGGCGGCCCAGCCATGGAGATCCCTGAAAACTTTGTTGTGCTGTGGTGTTCCCAAGCCCTGTGTTAACTGGATACATGGTTCCCAGGTCTGTATAACCTAAACCCTGGTAACCCATGCTCCAGAGACTCACACATCTTGAGCCTGCAATCTCACAGACTTCCCATTCCTGAATCCACCACGCCCTGAAATCCATGTGAGGTCCTTGATTACCCTAGCTCTCTGCATTTTGTTTTGTTTTGTTTGGTTTTTTTTGAGCTTGGAGGAGTATACCAGCTGACCTAAGGAGAGCCTGGAAGAAAGGGGAGGCAAATCTGCTGAGGATGCCCAATTTACCTAAACATACTGGAATAGGAAACTTGGTCTTGGAGAAAGTGGATTCAAGTCAAAAATACAATTAGACCTTCCCTAGCACATCTAAGGGGGAGGGACTATAGGAGGTGCTATCCAATCTTCCAATAGCATATTTGGGGTTTCTGGTGAAGTATAGGTGCTATCACACTGGAAATAAAGAGTCATAGTCTTCTGTGTTGAGTTGGTTCAACAAGGACCCACTTGAATCTCCTACCGGACTTCTCAGGCAGCTTTCCTGAGAGAGAAGTGAGGAAGGGAGAAAGGGGGAAGGTTAGATCTCTAAGCGTTTTACTTAATTACAAAGAGTATTCCTAGTTTGAAACATTGGTTCTTTTCAGTTTTTTTGTTTTTCTGTTTTTGTTGTTGTGGTTGCTAATATTGCACTGTCTCATGGTCTTTTCTCCCATTTTATTCCCCAAAGTCCTTTTTCATTTATTTGTTTTTTTCTTTTTCTTTCTCTAGCTTGTTTTCCCCCTTTTCAATGCCCCCCTTTTTCTTTTCTCTTTTTTTCCTTTTCTCTCTTTTCCTTCTTTTTTATTTTATTTTCTTTATATAATAGGTGCTGCAGGGAGTGCTTCATGTTTGCTGTGTTTCCTCATCCTCCATGCCTCTTTTCTGTGTGTATTGATTTTGGCCACTGACACAATCCACTTTCCCATACATCTTTCTATCCTCCATCATCTACTGTTTCTCTTACATTCCACCTCCCTTTCACTGGCCCCCAAATTGTCTGACATTTTATTTCTAATATCTGTATTCTGTTTTTTGTCTTTCATCCACTCTTGATATTATTGTCTTTCTTCTTTCTTTCCCTCTCTCATGAAAACACTGGCCTTTTAATTCATACCATATTCCTTCCAATAATCAATGGACTGTCTCATTATAGGTACTCTACTCACTGCTATAACTCTACACAACTTACATGAGTCTAATATCCATTCTCCTAGATCTCACATTGTTGCTCTGTGAACATTTATTACCAATACTACTTTATACATTTCCTTTTCTTACTCATTTTGCTTTCCATGGCCCTAAAATTTTCCTTCAAAGTGAACTTAGAGAGCAAAAAGAAAATAGAGTGAGAAGAACAAAATGACAAAGAAAAGACATAATACTTACACATGAGCAACTAATTAATCCCCAAGACTAGACAAAGAAGCTAAGGAACTAATTAAACCTGTCAAGATAAAATGATGACTAGACAGCAACAAAAAACTGCAAACCAAACCAATAATCAGGAAAACATGACTGAATCCAATGAACAAACTAAAAACCAGGAAGGGGAGGAGAACATCAGACAAGTAATTAAAGATCTCAAAACATATATTAGAGACAACTTAATGAACAAAAGGAAGAGATTAACAATATGAAGAAAACACTTGGAGCGAATATAGAAGAAATTGCAGATATATGCAAAAAGATAACAGATGTGATGGTTATGAACAACACAGTACAAGAAATCAAAAATGCACACTCAGCAAATAGCAGCAGATTAGAAGAGGCAAAGGAGAGAATTAGTGTCATGGAAGACAGTACATCTGAAATCAGATAGTAGAACTGATCGATAAAAAGATAGAAAAAATCCAGCTGGGACTTAGGAACATGAATGACCATGCAAAATGCACAATCATACATATTTAAGGCATCCCAGAAGGAGAAGAGAAGGGAAAGGGGACAGAAGGGGTGCTGGAGGAAATAATGGCTAAAAACTTCCCAAATCTACTGAAGGAGATGGATGTACATGTCCAAGTCCAACACATCCCAAACACCATAAATCCCAACAGACTGACCCCAAGACCTATACTTGACAAATTATCCAATGCTCAAGACAGAGACAAAATTCTAAAAGCTGCAAGAGAAAAGAAAAACCATCACCTACAAGGAGGCTCCATAAGATTAAGTGCTGATTTCTCATCTGAAACCATGGAGGAAAGAAGGCAGTGGTATGACATAATCAAGATACCAAAAGAAAAAAATTCCAACCAAGAATACTCTACCCAGCTAAGCTAATATTCAAAAATGATGGAGAGTTCAAAATATTCACAGATAAACAGAAATTAAAAGTGTATGCCAATAAGAACCCAACCCTTCAAGAAATACTAAAGGGAGTTCTGCAGCAAGAAAGGAAAAAACAGGAGAGGCAGAGTTGAAGAAGAGTGTAAGAGCAACAAAAAAAGAAAAAAAAGAGAAGGAACAGAAACAAACAAAATATGACAAAGACAAGTTCAATCAAAATATGGCTAACATAAATAATTCCTTGAAAGTAAAACACTGAATGTCAATGTATTAAACTCACCAGTCAAAAGATTCAGACTGGAAGATTGGATAAGGAAATATGACCCATCTATATGCTGTCTACAAGAAACACATCTTAGACCCAGGGATTCAAGGAGGCTGAAAGTGAATGGCTGGAAACAATCTTACAAGCAAACAATAACCAAAAAAGGCAGGTGTAGCTATATTAATATCAGAAAAAATAAACTTTAAATGTGAAACAATTGTGAAGACAAAGAAGGACACTACATATTATTGAAAGGGATAATCTTTCAAGAAGAACGAACAATCATAAACATTTATGCTCCTAACAAGGGAACCTCCAAATAAGTGAGGCAAAAACTGGAAAAAATAAGTGAAAGAATAGATGACTCTACAACTATAGTGGGGAAATTTAATACACCACTATTGACATTGGACAGAACATCTCAAAAGAGAATCAACAAAGAAACAAAAAACTTTGAACAGTATATTAGAGGAGCTGGACCTAATAGCCATACACAGATCATTAAACCCAAATACACCAGGATATACATTTTTCTCAAGTGCACATGGATCATTCTCCAAGATAGACCATATGCTAGGCCACAAAGAAAGGCTCAATGAATTCAGAAAGATCGAAATCATACAAAATACTATCAATGACCACAGTGAAGTGAAACTGGAAATCTGCAAGGCCCAGATTTCACACCAAGATATGGAAATTAAACAGCACACTCTTAAAAAAAAAAAGTGGGTCAAAGAGGAAATCTCAAAAGAAATTACCTTGATACTAATGAAAATGATAACAAATTTTACTAAAACTTAGGGGATGCAGCAAAAGCACTACTGAGATTGAAATTTATAGCCATAAATTGTTACATGAAAAAAAAAGAAAAAGCAAAAATTGAACAAGTGCACGTTTGGAGGAATTAGTGAAAAAAACAAAAAGGAAATGCCCAAGGAAGAAGAAAGAAAGAAATAACAAAGATAAGAGCAGAACTAAATGAAATAGAAAATAAGAAAGCACTTGAAAAGATAAACAAAACCAAGAGCAGGTTCTTTGAGAAGATCAATAAAATTGACAAACCCTTAGCTAGACTAACAAAGAAGAAAAGAGAAAAGATGCAAATACACAAAATAAGAAAAGAGAAAGGAGATATCACCACTGAACTCACAGAAATAAAGACTATCATGAGAGGATACTTTGAAAAACATTTTTCCAACAAAAATGACAATTCAGAGGAAATGGGTAAATTCCTAGAAACACATAAGCAGCCTATATTGATGAAAGAAGAAATTGATGATCTCAACAAAACAATCACAAGTAAATGCGGCAGCTTGCTCGGTCGATAGAGGTGGGGTCTGGCTGCGGACGAGGGGTCGGTCCAGCTGGACAAGGGGTCGGTCCCGCTTGGGACGAGGGGTCGGTCCAGCAGCAGATGAGGGATCACTCTCACAAGGGGTTGCGTGGTTCGGCTGACGGGGTCGCCCAGCGAAGCAGGCGACGAAGGAGTCGCCCGGAGAAGCCGGCGACGAAGAGGTCACCCGGAGAAGCAGGCAATGAAGGGGTCACCTGGAGAAGCAGGCGATGAACTGGGGACAAGGGAGGCCAGGCCCTTGTCGGGGGCTCTCAGGACTGGAGGGCGCACGGCAGAAGAACTACCACGGAGACAAGGTAAACATGCAGGTCCACTTTATTGAGGGAGAGGCAACAGTTTTATAGGGGCTGGGGAAGGCTGATTGGTCAAAGCCACGCCCTGTTCTGATTGGTTGCTGGCGAAAGGTCAGTGGGTGGTACTGGGTGGGGGAGGGGTGGTGATTAGGGATTGGCTGTCGCTGTTACTGGGGGAAGGGGCAGGGTTTAGGGATTGGTGGCTGCTGTTGCTGGGGTGGAGGGCAGACTTGAGTTTCCCGCCCACGCCTGGCTGTTGCTGCTGTCTGGGGAAGGGAAAAGGGCAGACTGGAGTTTTCCACCCATGCCTGGCTGTTGCTGCTGTCGGGGGAGGGGAAAAGGGTAGACTGGATTTCTCCGCCCACGCCTGGCTGTTGCTGCTGTCGGGGGAGGGGAAAAGGGCAGACTGGAATTTTCTGCCCTGCGCCTGCGCAGGGAGAAGGAAGAAGAAGGGTGCTGCCCCACAAGGCATCAGGTGGCGCCATCCGGGAGGAGGGGCGGCCACGGAAGCATGGCTGCCGAGAAGGGGAGACCTGAGGGCACTCTGCGCCCATGCCGAGCTTCCTTCAGGGGTGGCGGTGGGCCCGACCAACCACCCTATTATGGGGGCAGCGGAATTAGGCCTACCGCGGCCGCTCCCCTGCCAGGCCAGCAAACCACACTTCAGCCCGAGGGGTGACCGCATTTCCCCCTTCTTTTCAAATAAGGGCCAGGATGGCAGCAGCAACAAGTAGCCGAGGCCCAAGAGGCAGTAAGCAATGAGGGAAGTGAGGCTGAAGAGGGAGGTGAGTATGCCGGGGATATAAATGTACAATTTGGGGGGCGGTATCTTACCGTTGCAAGCAAGGGTGGCCAATGTCCAATTCTCGTTGATCTCGGTGGCTATAAGGTCCATCTGTTGTTAAAAGTCCCGAGTGACAGCGCGTTGCAGGTAGTTGATCTCTCCTTGGCAGCGAAGACATTGTAGGAAAGGATTACTTTTTCCTGCCAGAGGCTTACTGTCCAATTAAAAGGCTGATGGCTGGGGTTGGTGAGTGTAATGGGGAGTGTGAGGAAAAGAAGGGTGATGGTTTTGGACAAGAGGAGGCTTGGTGAAGTCATTATGGGAGGAAGATAAGGAGTAAAACATAAAAGAGGATAATAAACAGAAAGGCGATGGAGAGTAGAATTCGTTGGCCGAGGTTCCAGTCTTCTGGTGCGGTAGCGGCTAGACAGATGGCGGAAAATATTATCAAGAAAGCAAAGGTTATGAGGAAGAAATAAAGTATTAAAGGCTGTGGGGGAAGTGAGAAGATCATTTAGAGGATAGGGTTGAGAATGGTATGTTTAAGACAGAAGCTTTGTGGTTTGTAGGAGACTGCTTTATAAACGAAGGAGAATGAGGGCAGTAAATATAATAACGATAGATAGGAAGATGACAGTGAGGAGGAGTCTTTGTTTAAGGTTCCAATCATCCGGTGCAACAGTGGCTAGGCCGATAGCGAGGGGTGTTGCTAAATAGACAATGGCTGCAAAGACAAAATCATCTTCTGTTTCCTTAAGAATAACTTTTCTTTAAATACTTAGTAGCATGCAATATTAGAAACCATTTCCTAAAAGCAAGTTGGCAGGGGAGCTTGGTTGCTGTTAATCTTTCCTGTTATAAAATTACCTTTTATTATTATTATCACCAATTCAGTTTTATATATATATATTTAAGAATGACCTTTTGGAATTAGCCATTTAATACCTTAATGTAAACTATTGAAGATACATTTTATCTTTACAGAACACATTCCCCCACATAAAGTTATCACAATACCTTTTACACTTGCCGCATGCAAATTAAGTTTCAAGAGTTTATGAAAAATTAGCCATCTTACTTTAGGACAAAATACGTCTTTTTGCAAAACTTATTACATTTCCGTTAGCATTTTTACAAACTTTTATCCTTTTTAATATTCATATAAGTTTTACATTCTTCATATTATCCTGTGAAGAAAAATAAGTTATTCATTTTACTCTAGGCAAGAACAACTTTTTATGAAGACGTACAGTTAATTTTGTTAATTAAGACTTACAATTTTTTTAAATTTTAGATATCTTATTAACATTTAAACTTATGTATTAATATAATAAACTTAAGTATTAATATAAGCGCTTATTTAATTTTTGGCCATTTGAATAGAGCTCTTTTAAAGATTTCTAGTAATTTATATTTACCATCCAGAGGTATCACAATATATGTTGACATTGAACGAACAGACAGACAAACACAGACAATTACAACACGTTAACAGAAATATATAATTTATTTACAGTTGACTCATAATTCTTACTTTCTGGTATAGCTGCTTTTAAATCCTTTTTTATATAGCATATCATAGATTATACCCTTCAAGATTTCTTCTGGACTTCATGTTGCCTGTAATAAGCCAGGAGGGAATCTTTTACCTTCCTGCTCCACAGCAAAAGTGACCCTATCTATAAGGCAAGTATAGGTGTCCGGATCCCAAAGCTGACACGTGGTAAGCCACAGATTAAAGGAGAGAAGAAGGTCCCAATATACTTGAAGCTGTTTGAAAGAGATCTTACACCGGTGAGTGTCTAGGAGACCGGCGAGGGCCCGAACTTGTGGGGCTTGCTTAGCAGATAGGATGTTACCCATTGCTAATGGCCTTTTGGAGCCGATAAGAAAAGGGGCCCTTACCTTGAGAGCGCGGCGATGGGAGCCGAGGTGCGCGGTGAGACGAGGGGTCGGAGCCGATGGGACTCCGACGGTGGTCACGGGCCAAGAGAAGGCCCCGAAGAGGGGAGGGCGGGACGACAAGCAGTGGAGCAAGGCAAAGGGGAGCAAGCGCAGAGGGGAGGAGGCAGAGGTGAAGGCAGAGGTGGAGGTGCTCAGGCACGCACTCCTGAGAGTTTTATTGGTGCCTCTTAATCATAGCGGGTCGGTATAAGCCCCCGACATGGAAGGAGAAAGCCATCCAGCGATTCTCCCAGACCGCCGTGGATCATATGAGGTCACCAAGGTTCAGGAGCAGCAATGCAGAGTGAAAAGATAGGGGTGAGAAGAGAGGAGGGCGTAGGGCTGTGGTAGGGTTACTTCAGACGTGCAAGCGCGCGCTCCCGAGAAATCCAAGGCTCCTCTTAATCATAGCGGGTCGGTATAAGCCCTCGACATGGAAGGAGAAAGCCATCCAGCGATTCTCCCAGACCGCCGTGGATCGTATGAGGTAGCCAAGGCTCAGGTAGCAGCAATGTTGCACAAGAGAAGTCCCAAGGTGAGAAGAGAGGAGGGCGTAGGGCTGTGGTAGGATTACTTCAGACGTGCAAGCGCGCGCTCCCGAGAAATCCAAGGCTCCTCTTAATCATAGTGGGTCGGTATAAGCCCCCGACATGGAAGGAGAAAGCCATCCAGCGATTCTCCCAGACCGCCATGGATCATATGAGGTAGCCAAGGCTCAGGTAGCAGCAAGTTGCATGAGAGAAGTCCCAAGGTGAGAAGAGAGGAGGGGGGGGCCGCCAGGTTATGGAGTGAGGCTGTGGTGGGGTTGCCTTGCCCCACGTTGGGCACCAGCTGCGGCGGCTTGCTCGGTCGGTAGAGGTGGGGTCTGGCTGCGGACGAGGGGTCGGTCCAGCTCTGGACGAGGGGTCGGTCCCGCTTGGAACGAGGGGTCGGTCCTGCAGCAGATGAGGGATCGGTCTCACAAGGGGTTGCGCGGTTCGGCTGACGGGGTTGCCCGGCGAAGCAGGCGACGAAGGGGTCGCCCGGAGAAGCCGGCAACGAAGAGGTTGCCCGGCGAAGCAGGCGACGAAGGGGTCACCCGGAGAAGCAGGCGACGAACTGGGGACAAGGGAGACCAGGCCCTTGTCGGGGGCTCTCAGGACTGGAGGGCGCACGGTAGAAGAACTACCGCGGAGACAAGGTAAACACGCAAGTCCACTTTATTGAGGGAGAGGCAACAGTTTTATAGGGGCTGGGGAAGGCTGATTGGTCGAAGCCACGCCCTGTTCTGATTGGTTGCCGGCAAAAGGTCAGTGGGCGGTACTGGACGGGGGAGGGGTGGTGGTTAGGGATTGGCTGTCGCTGTTACTGGGGGAATGGGCAGGGTTTAGGGATTGGTGGCTGCTGTTGCTGGGGTGGAGGGCAGACTTGAGTTTCCCGCCCACGCCTGGCTGTTGCTGCTGTCTGGGGAAGGGAAAAGGGCAGACTGGATTTTTCCACACACGCCTGGCTGTTGCTGCTGTCGGGGGAGGGGAAAAGGGTAGACTGGATTTCTCCGTCCACGCCTGGCTGTTGCTGCTGTCGGGAGAGGGGAAAAGGGCAGACTGGAATTTTCTGCCCTGCGGCTGTGCAGGGAGAAGGAAGAAGAAGGGTGCCACCCCACAAGGCATCGGGTGGTGCCATCCGGGAGGAGGGGCGGCCGCGGAAGCATGGCTGCCGAGAAGGGGAGACCCGAGGGCACTCTGCGCCCATGCCGAGCTTCCTTCAGGGGTGGCAGTGGGCCCAACCAACCACCCTATTATGGGGGCAGCGGAATTAGGCCTACCGCGGCCGCTCCCCTGCCAGGCCAGCAAACCACACTTCAGCCCGAGGGGTGACCGCAAGTAAAGAGATAGAATCACTCATTAAAAACCTCCCAACTAAGAAGAGCCCTGGTCCAGATGGATTCACAGGTGAATTCTACAAAACATTCTGGAAAGAACTAAGACCAATCTTGCTGAAACTCTTCCAAAAATCGAAACAGAAGGAACATTACCTAACTCATTCTGTGATGCCAACATTACCCTAGTACCAAAGCCAAACAAAGACACCACAAGAAAGGGAAATTACAGACCAATTTCCCTAATGAACTTAGACACAAAAAACCTCAACAAAATACTTGCTAACCATATTCAACAACACATTAAATGAATTATACACCACGACCAAGTGGGATTCATTCTGGGTATGCAAGGATGGTTCACATAAAAAAATCAATCAATGTAATACACCATATAAAAAGAATGAAGGAAAAAAATCACATGATTATATCTATAGATGCAGAAAAAGCATTTGACAAAATACAGCACAATTTCTTGATTAAAACACTGCAAAAGATTGGAAAACAAGGAAATTTTCTAAACATGATAAAGAGTATATAGAAAAACACACAGCCAACATCATTTACAATGGTGAATTCCTAAAATCCTTCCCTCTAAGATCAGGAAAAAGCAAGGATGCCCACTATCACCTCTTCTATTTAACATTGTCTTAGAAGCACTTGCTCGATCACTGAGGCAAGAACCAGATATAAAAGGCATTCAAATTGGAAAGGAAGAAGTCAAAATTTCATTATTTTCAGATGACATGATCCTATACATAGAAAACCCTGAGAGATCTACAACAAAGCTTCTAGAACTCATAAATGAGTTTAGTAAAGTCGCAGGTTATAAGATCAAAACACAAAAATCTGTACACCAATAATGAGCAAGCTTAGGAGGAAATCAAGAAACAAATACCATTTACAATAGTCAATGAATACCTAGGAATAAATTAAACTATAGATGTAAAAAACTTATACACAGAGAACTACACAACACTGTGCAAGGAAATCAAAGAAGAACTAAATAAATGGAAGAATATTCCCTGTTCATGGATAGGAAGACTAAAATATTATTAAGATGTCCATCCTTCTAAAACTGATCTACACATTCAATGCAATCCCAATAAAAATCAACACAGCATTCTTTAATGAACTTGAAAAACTACATACGAAATTTATTTGGAAAGGAAAGAGGCCTCGAATAGCCAAAGACATATTGAAAAAGAAAAGGGAAATTGGAGGAACCACACTAATTGACTTCAAAACATACTACAAAGCTACAGTAGTGAAAACCTCATGGTACTGGCACAAGGAGAGACACATAGACCAATGGAACTGAATTGAGAGTTCTCATATAGATCCTCATATATATAGTCATATAATATTTGATGTAGCCATCAAACTCTCTTAACTGTGAGAGAATGGCCTCTTCAACAAATGGTGCCTGCCTAACTGGATATCCATATGTAAAAGAATGAAAGAGGATCACCAACTCACACCTTCTACTAAAATCAAATCAAGATGGATCAAAGACCTAAATATAAGAGTCAAGACCATAAAGACTTTGGAAAGCAGTTTAGGGAAGCATCAACAGGACCTTGTAATAGGAAATGTCTTCATGAACTTCACACTAAAAGCACAAGCAGCAAAAGAACAAATACATAAATGGGACTTCCTCAAAATTAAAGCATTCTGGACCCCAGAAAGTTCATCAAGAAAGTGAAAAGAGAGCCTACACAAGGGGTGAAATAGTTGGTAACCATATATCTGATAGGAGACTTATAAACTACTTATACAAGGAACTCCTATATCTTGAAAATAAAAAGACAAACAACCCACTTAAAAAATAGGAAAAAGTTTTAAGGAGACACCTCTCCAAAGAAGAAATACAAATGGCTAAAAAACACATGAAAAAATGCTCCAAATCTCTAGCTATCAGGGAAATGTACATCAAAACTAAAATGAGATACCATCTTACTCCCATAAGATTGGCAACTATGAAAAAAACAGAAGACTACAAATGCTGGAGAGGATGTGGAGGAATGGGAACACTCATCCACTGTTGGTGGGAATACAGAAGGATCCATCCATTTGGGAGGACA
Organism: Dasypus novemcinctus; assembly: GCF_030445035.2. Lineage (NCBI taxonomy): Eukaryota > Metazoa > Chordata > Mammalia > Cingulata > Dasypodidae > Dasypus > Dasypus novemcinctus. Next base: position 13,909,112 of record NC_080688.1, read on the forward strand.
GTTTGGCGGTTTCTTAAAAAACTAGCCATAGATTTGCCATATGACCCAGCAATTCCACTGCTGGGTATAAACCCAGTAGAACTGAAAACAAGGACACAAACCGATATATGCACACCAATGTTCATAACAGCATTTTTCACTATTGCCAAAAGTTGCAATCAACCCACATGTCCATCAACAGATGAATGGATAAATAAAATGTGGTATATACATACAATGGAATGCTACTCAGCTTTAAGAATGAATACACTACAAACACACGTGATAAAATGGATGAATCTTGAGAACCTTATGTTGAGTGAAGCAACCCAGGCATTGAAGGACAACTATTACATGACATCAATGATGTGAAATAAGTAAACCAAGGTGCCTCAGAGAGCTAGAGACTGGATGATGGGCTTACAGGAAATTGGAGGGTAGAGGAAGGATGTAAGCTGACACCTCCATGGGTGAAATCTGTGATAAACTGGAGGTAAGTTTTTGTACAAGGAAGGGATAAAATGGGGGCATAGGGTTACCTTTGGGTGGGGCTCTGTGGGCTTGAGGGGGACTAGAGTTGGGAGGATGGGAAATTTGCCCAAGAAATTGGGGTAAGAGTGGGGCAACATACGAACATAGGAGATTGTCAGGTATTTGGTAGAGAGTATAATGCTGAGAAAACTTTTTCAAAAATATAATAAGGAAGGTTACCTGTTTAAGATGATTAAAGGGGATAATCTGATGCAGGACAGGCTCCTAGGGAATATGTGAAAGCTCATTTTGCCAAAGTGGGTTATATCATTGGATAGAGACCCATATAATGAGAGTGAAGGTATACCCACATCCTAGGGAGGACTGAGGCCTTCAAATAGAGGGAATTGTATCTCTCAAGAGAAATGGAGGCTCCCAGTGCATTAGGGCAGTTGAGCATGTCAAGCCCTCAACACTGTTGCAAGTATCTCTGAACATGGCCCTTCAAGCAATGAAGATTGACTGTCACTGTGGATCCTAACGGGAGAGAGGAAAGAGGTATTGACTAGATGGAACCAATGTTAATGTGTGGGCAATAGAAGTGTTCCACAAGAGTACTCAAGGATGGATATAAGACATGTAAAATTACATCAAAAATATAGAGGGGTTGATAGGCTAAAGTGTAAATCATAATGTGTAACATAAGGTAACTAAAAATTTAGAAAATAATATAGTCTAAACTATAAACCACAATGTAAACACAAATGTTACCTTGTTTGAAAGCTATTGTCTCAAAATTTGTACATCACTTTCAGTAAATATAGTATGAATATGTAAAAAGATTATTGCCGTGGAAGGGAAAAGGTTTTATGTTGGATATGTGGGAGTATTGTATATTGTATATATGAACTACTATGATCTAAAATTCTTGTGAAGATAAACTTAATAATTAGAAAAAAAAGAAAAGGATAGGACATAGACACTGAAGAAAAGACATAAGTAGTTTCCTTGTCAATTTGCATACAGGGCAACACTTATTGCAGTGATGGAAGGCAAAACACCAAAAACAAAGCTTTTGCATTTTTTACTTTTTTGATACCCCAATTTATTTTTACTTTAATTTTTCCAAATTAATATGTATTCTATATCTAACCTTTAAATTCACCACCATATTCCATTTTACTATTAATGGAACCTGACAATATATTGGGTTTCACTTTTCAGGAAGTATTGGATCACAGAGAGATTCAACAATGGCAGGGGAGGAATACTGGTGTGAAATATTATTGACAGGGGACACATGTTTGGCAGGGAGTTCTACAGGGCGTACACCCAGTGTACATAAAAATGTTTGGATATTTTCATAGTGGATACAATTAAAAACAACAACTGAGGGAGTGCTGAGTTCCTAGCCAGGGGAGCTCTATCACAGTCCCTAAAGGAATAGCAACAATCCCCCAACTGCAATGGCAAAGACCAAAAAAAGGAGGAAGGTCTAACAATGAACCTTTGATACTAATGACTATGCTTGTGAACTTGTGCACCTGAAATAAGAACAAGGCCTAGAGCTGTAGGGTTCCTAAGAGTTCCCTCTTGAGAGCCTCTGTGTTGCTCAATTGTGGCCAGTCTCAAAGCCAAACTCAGCATGTAAATGCATTTCCTTCCCCCCAGCATGGGACATGACTCCCGGAGATAAGCCTCCCTGTCACTGAGGGATTACTATCAATTACCAGCTGATGATGTAACTAGAAAATGACCTTGAATAAAAGGGTCAACTTGGACTAGCAGAATATCTCAATCTACATATAATACCAGGAGTTAAAAATGCTTTTTGACCTGAATCAAGGGGGGAATGGAATGACAAATGAGTTTATATGACTATGAGTCTCCAAAAAGAGCTGGGAGGTTATCAGATGTGTTGCCCTTATGCACACCTGAGCAGAGTCCCAGAGACAGATAAAGTAGATACAACCCCGGGTGTTGGTTCTTCTGAGGGCTACAGAGACCCACAGGTTCTATGGTCATGGCAGATGGAGTTCAGTACCATGTCAGTTGGCCCTACTTTGGAGTATGTGTTTCTGTGTGATGGAGCTAGACTCAGATGTGATCTTTGCTCACAACCCTCTCCTATTACTTTTACTGGAACTGTAGTTGGTGCTGGGATTTAATATATACACAGGGGACCTGAATCTCTGGACTGACCATATGATAGCCAGGCCCTGAGCCTCAACAGGCTTCAGCTCCTACACTCTGGTTTATTGGACTTACCCCAGTCAGCTAACATGGAGTTGAAGAACGTCAACCACTACACCATGGAGCCAAGAGTGCTTACAACTGAAAGCAGGAGGATTGCATCCAGCATCCATGTGGAATCTAAGTCCCCTCTTGTTACAGATGTGGAGTGGACACATCATTCCAAGGTCCACAGGATGGAGGAAGAGTATGGATTAGAGTGGACTTACTGATAATCTATTCATGAACTATTGTGATTAGTAATCTAAGAAAATGTAGCATTGGTGTGGAGAACGTGGCCGTGGTGGCTGCTGGGCATAGAGAAGGGGAGGAAGAGATGAGATGTGGAGCCATTTTTGGGACTTGGAGTTGTCCTGGGTGATGCTGTAGGGATAGTTATAAGACATTGTATGTCCTCCCATGGTCCACTGGTTGGAACATGGTAGAGTGTGGACTATGATGTGGACCACTGACCATGAGGTGCAGTGGTGCTCTGAGATGTATTCACCAAAAGCAATGAATGTCTCATGATGATGGAGGAGATTGTTATAGGGAGAGGAGTCCGGTGAGGGGGTGGGGGCTATATGGGGACCTCATTTTTTTTTATGTAATATTAAATAAATAAATAAAGACAGAAAAAGAAGTGAAACATTCACTATTTGCAGATGACATTATCCTATATTTAGAAAACCCCCAAAAATTCACAATGAAACTACTAAAGCTTATAAACAAATTCAGCAAAGTGGTAGAATACAAGATCAACATGTAAAAATCAATAGTGTTTCTATACACAAGAAATGAACAATCTAAGGAGCAAACCAGGAAACAAATTCCATTTACAATAGCAACTAAAAGTCAAATGTCTAGAAAAAAAAATTTGATTAAGGATATAAAGAATCTACACTCAGAAAAATACAAAACAAATTAAAGAAGACCTAAATAAATGGGAGGACATTCCATGTTTATGGAAGGGAAGACTAAATATCATTTAGATGTCATTTCTGCCCAAATTAATAATAGTTTCAATGCAAACCTAATTAAATTTCCAACAGGCTAATTTGTCAAAATGGAAAAACAATTATCAAATTTATTTGGAAAGATATGGAGGTCCAAATAGTCAAAAATATATTCAAAAGAAGAATGAAGTTGGTGGATACAAAATCCCTGACTTTATAGCATACTACAAAGCTACAGTGGTCAAAAGAACAGGGTATTGGCATAAAGATAGACAAATCAATCAATGCAATTTGAATGAGGGCTTCAGAAATAGACCCCCATTTACCTCTGTGGTAAACTGATTTTTTCAAATCAATTGAAGTATATAATTCATACATTAAAATTTAAACAAGATGTGTATAGTAATAGTTGTGAACTTAAAAAACAAACATATAACATCATTACGGGGCTCTCATACCTCAGCCTACCAACAGTATCATGCACTGCTTTTTTGTTGTTGTTGTTTGTTGTTTGTTTTTGTTTTTTTCACTTCATTTAAAAAAAATGTTACATTCAAAAAATATACGAGGTCCCCATATACCCCCAACCCCCTCACCCCACTCCTCCCACATCCACAACCTCTTTCATCATTGTGGGACACTCATTGCATTTGGTGAATACAATTTGGAGCACTGCTGCACCACATGGATAATGGTTTACATTGTACTTTACACTCTCACCCAGTCCACCCAGTGGGTCATGGCAGGGTATACATTGTCCAGCATCTGTCTCTGCAATACCACCAGAACAACTCCATGCCCTGAAAATGCCCCCACATCATATCTTTTCTTCCCTCTCCCTACCCTCAGCAGCTACCATGGCCACTTCTTCTACATCAATGCTACAATTTCTTCCATTATTGATCAAAACAGTTCCATAGAAGACTATCAGTAAGTCCACTCTAATCCATACTCTATTCCTCCATCCTGTGGGCCCTGGGATGGTTATGTCCACTCCAAATCTATATCAAGAGGGGGCTTAGATTCCACATGGAAAATGAATGCAATTTTCCTGCTTGCTGTTGCAGGCACTCGGCTCCCTGGTGTGGTGGTTGACCTTCTTCACCTCCATGTTAACTGGCCAGGGTCCAATAAACCAGAGGGTAGAAGTTGCAAATCTGCTGAGACTCAGGTCCTGGCTGTCACAGGGACAGTCCAGAGGTTCAGGTATCCTGAATATACACCAACCCAAGCACCAACTATAGGTCCAGTAAAAGTGACAGAAGAGGCATATGTAGAAATTTCACATCTGAGTCCAAATCCATCACTCTCAGGAACACAAACTCCAAAGTAGGGCCAACTGACATGGCACTGAACTCCAGAACCATCTACCATGACCATAGAACCTGTGGGTCTCTGTAGCCCTCAGGAGAACCAGTATCTGAGGTGGTATCTGCTTTGACTGTCTCTGGGACCCTGCTGAGGCATGCATAAGTATGACACCTCTGATGACCTCCCAACTCTTTTTTGGAGACTTACAGCCATATAAACTCATTTGTCCTTTCCATTTGCTCCTTTCATTCAACATCAAAAAGCAGTTTTTAACACCTGATATTGCATATAAGCTGAGATATTCTGCTGGTCTAAATGAATTACCTTCCCCCCAGTGTGGGACATGATTCCTGGGGATGAGCCTCTCTGGCACTGAGGGATAACTATCAAACACCAGCTGATGATGGAACTAGAAAAAGACATTGTCAACTGATTTTTGACAAGGCTACCATTCCCACTCAACTAAGGCATAACAATCTATTCAAGAAATGGTGTTGAGGGAACTGGAAATCTAACTCCAAGAGAATGAAAAAGGATCCTTACATCCCACCTTATAAAAAATTACTCTAAAATGGATCAAAGAGCTAAATATAAAAGCTAGGATCATAAAACTCCTAGAAGAAACTGTAGAAAACCATCTTCAATATTTTGTGGTGGAAGTAAAGCACAAGCAATGAAAGAAAAAAGGGATAAATGGGACCATCTCAAAATCAAATCCTTTTGAACTTCAAAGGATTTTGTCAAGATGTTTAAAATGCAGCATACTCAAAGGGCAACTTTGGAAACCAAATACTCAGTAAAGGTTTAATATCCATGATATACAAACAAATCCTATAATTCAATGGTAAATGTCTTTTTAAATTGAGGGTAGGAAAAAAACACTGAAAACAGTTTTTATCAGCTTTGCCACAGTTACAAACAGCACAAAGATCTTGGTAGCTTCAAACTGTCATTGTTATTTTTTTAACATTTTATTGAAGTTTAGCATTCGTACATGAATATACTTGAAATAAGTATACAGTAAATGTTGTGAACCTACAAAACAATCACATCATTGCAGAGGGCTCCCATATATTGTCCCGCCACCAACATCTTTCATTGCTGTGAAAAAATTATTACAAACTATGAAAGAGCATCATCAAATCATTACTATTAACTGTAGCCAATAGCTTACATTTGGTGTATTTTAACTTAACCTACCAGGTTATTAACACCTTGTATTAGTATTATATACCTGTTATAGTTCATGAGAGAATGTTCTCATATTTGCTCTGTTAACCACGGTCTGTCTTCCACCATAAGATTCATTGTGTTATACAGTTCCATGCTTTGTACAATCCTATCAAGGTGTACAGTCAGTGATTCCCATACTCATCAAAGAGTTGTGCCATCATCACCACACTCAATTATAGAACATTTTCATCACTGTGAAAAGAAAAAAAAAAACTACATAACCCCTTGCACCTGCTTTTCTTGTCCCTTAAATTGATATTCCTTCTTTGCCATTGTTGAAAAAAATATGTCAGTATTATAAACTATCATGCATAAATTATATTAGTTGTAATTTTCCCATGTATCACCATATCTTAACACTTTGTAAAAGGAGACTCTTATATTTATACTATTAACCACATTCTTCATCCAAGAGCAAAAGCACTGTTATACAATCCCTGCATTATTCTCTCATTCTTTCAATTGAAATATTACATCCATAGAATACTGTTATCAGCTACAATTGCATTTATAAATCACCAGTGTTAGTTATACTTGCTATAATGTATTACTATCAACTCTGATCATTTCCTCACACTTATAATAAGCCTTATTACAAATTCTACATGCATTAAGCATCAGTTCACATTCTCAATCCATTCTTTTCCTAGTAAACTATACTCTAGAGTTTAGCTCCTTGAGATCACTCATTGTATTTAGTTCATATTAATGAGACCATGCAATAGTTGTCCTTTGATGTCTGACTTATTTCACTCAAAATAATATCCTCAAAGTTCATCAGTGATGTCAAATGCATCCAGATTTTATTTCTTCTCACAGCTGAGTAGTTTTCAATTGCGTGTATATACCACATTTTGTTTATCACGTCACCAGTTGATGGACACTTAGGCTGGTTCTATATTTTAGCAATTGTGAATAATGCTATCATGAAAATCAGTGTGCAAATGTCTGTTCATCTTCTTGCTTTCAGTTCTTCTTAGTATATTCCAAGTAATTCAATTACTGGATCACATGGAAGTTCTATATTAAGTTTCTTTATGAACATCCAAACTGTCTTCCGTAAAGGCTTCACTATTCTACATTTCCACCAACATTGAAGGAGTGTTCCTGTGTCTCTACTTCTTCTTCAGCACTTGTGGGTTTTTTTTAGTAATTGCCGTTCTATAAGTTGTGAAATATCTCACTGTAGTTTTGATCAGCATTTTCCTAATAATTAATAATGTTGAACATTTTTTCATGTGTTTATTGGTCATTCGTGTTTCCCCTTCAGAGAAATATCTATTCAAGTATTTGCCCATTTTTTAATTGGGTTACTTGATATTTTTATTACTGGCCTGTATGTTCTCATTATGTGGCATGGATATAGTAATGGTTAGGTGAATGTGTCAACTCGGTCAGGTAATCGTGCCCAGTTATTTGATTGAGCATGCACTGGGCTAACTGTAATACAAGAGCATTTATGGACTTTAGTCCCATTGATTTTTCTGCAGTGGTAAATCATAGATAGCTGGTTACAATTACATCCATCAGTGAGATTGCCATTATCAATGAGTGATATTTTATCCAATCAGTTGAATGCCTTAAAAGAGGAAGTGATTTCAGCATTGAGTAAGAATTTCCCAGCTCATCTTTGGGCAGCCATCATTTCCCAGAGCTTGTCCAGAACCTTCATTGGACTTTCATCAGTGCCCATGGTTGCAGCCTGCCTGTGGAACCTGGACTTGTGCATTCCCAAGGTTATGTGAGAGACTCATAAAATCACATACTATTGACAGATATCTCTTATTGATTCTATTTCCCTAGAAAACCTGACTAATACAGCTTGGAACCAGGAGTGGGGTGTCTGAGGTGGTTCTGGGAGTTTAGCAATTGTCTCTCTACTTTAATTGGACTCAAGTTGATTGATGATTCCCTCTCCAATAATGAAAAGGCTGCTAACAGTTCATGGCATGAGTTGGCAATTGAGATATGCAAAATATCACCACTGGACTCCACTACTTCCTTGTTTATAAGAAGCAAGGATCTGGCTGAGAGTGTTTTCAACACCTTAACAGCGTTTTGTGGAGTCAAACCATATGATGATTTTGGTTGGCTTTTCCTAGATACTCTGGATACTGTTACAAAAGAAACAGATGAGTTAACGGCTTCAAATTTGAAACTTAAATGCAGCATAAATGATGGGAAAATTTCTTTATATGATCTGAAAGAAAATCTTGTCTCTAGTAGCTGCAGGCTCAAAATAACTGAGAACCAAACTCAGATTGTCATTGTATGAGTAGCAAAATTACAAAGGAAACTAGAATCTCAACCCCAAAGGGTTTCTGCATTTAAAGTGAAAGCATTGATTGGAAATCAATGATGATGATAATATTGGTGGAGATATTGGAACCCTGAATTCTGCTGAGACTTTACCAGATAAGCCTGCCATGGCCTGCCCTGATCAGACCACACCTTGTCAACCTTGTATCATCCAGCCTCCAGCCTGCCCCAGGAGTCTGAAACAACTTCCAGCCATGAGGTGGGTACCAGCCAAAATGAAGCTTGCCCTGCCCAGCCTCCAGCCTTCCCCAGGGAGCTTGGACCTCCTCCCAGCCCTGAGGCACATACCAGCCAAACTCCTGCATGTTCTGCCTAGCCTCCAGTCTGCCCTGAGGAAAATGCCTTCCAACCCCTGCCTGAAGAAATTAATCCTATCACAACAGAAGAAAATGCAAGGAAATTCCCTGAGCTTAGAGCTTGCAAGGCATTTCTAATCCTTCTCCTTACCCACCCCAATGCCTCTCTTGTCTTTGAGACCTACTACTAGACCAAAATCAAAACAAATCCTAAAGGTGAAATACAAAGTGTGACCCAAGAGGAAATAAGGTCTACTGAGAAAGAATTGCATGAATTTTCCAACTTATAAAGACAGAAATCAAGGGAATATGTGTGGGAATGGATCCTAAGTGTATGGGATAATGGTGGAAGACTCTAAAGTTGGATCAGGCTGAATTTATTGATATGGGCCCTAAAAGCAGAAAATCTGGATTCAACATTGTAGTTCAAGGAGTTAGAAAGGGCTCTAACAGTTTGGGTGGCTGACTGAAACATGGACCAAATGATGGCTTAGCATGTCTGAGGTTGAGATGCTTGATTTGAGATGCCTGGTATACAGTAGAAGAGGGAATTCAAAGGCTTAGGGAGATTGGAAGGCTAGAATGTATTTATCATTTGAGAGTTGCCCACCTAACCCAGGAATGTCCAGTGGACACACCTTTAACAAGGATTGTTGAGGAAAAAATTTGTAAGGCTAGCTCCATCTTCCCAGGAGAGCTCTGAGGTTGCTCCTCTGCAGTACAGATATAACTGTAGGGAAGACTGTGATAGAATTAGAAACCTTAAATATTATAGGAATGATCAGATGTCAGTCTGGTAAAAGTCAAGAATGGGTAGTTATCCCCAAAGTCAAGGTTGGCATGGTCTCTGCAATAAAAGGCAGGTTCAAAAAAACACTCAAAATACTCTGAGTTGCATAGAATTATGGCATTGGCTAATGCATCATGGGGTACCTAGCAGTGAAATAGATGGGCAGTCTACTAAATTTCTTCTGGATCTATATAAACAGAAGAGTTCTAGGTCGAGTGAACAAAAGTCTAACTCAAAATACAGATGCAGAGAATCATGGCCCCCTTTCAATTCCCAGACTCGAGATAGTTTACAGACCCAGAGCCCCTTGAGTGAGGAGAATGCCAGGTCTCCTTGGGGAAGAATCCTGTTAAACTGCCCAAAATTTATACTGTTAATCTTCCTCTCACCTTTCCCCAAGAAGATCTATTGTCTTTTACCAGTGTAACAGGGCACTGGGGAAAAGGAAATGATGAGATATTTTGGAAATATTAGACAATGGCTCAGAAATGACAATTCCAGGAGACCCAAAATGTCACCGTGGTCCACTAGTCAGAGTAGGGGCTTATGGAGTTCAAGTGATTAATGAAGTTTTAGCTCAGGTACATCTCACAGTTGGTCCAGTGGGTCCCCAGACCCATTCTGTGGTTATTTCCCAAGTTCCAGAATGTATAATTGTAATAGACATACTAAGCAACAGGCAGAATCCCTACATTGGATCCTCAGTTTGTGGAGTGAGTGTTATTATGGTTGGAAAGGCCAAGTGGAAGTCACTAGAATTTCCCCTGACTAGCAAAATAGTAAACAAAAAGCATTATTGAATTCCTGGAGGGATTGCAGAAATTAGTGCCACCATCAAGGATTTGAATGATGCAGGGGTGGTGATTCCCACAACATCCCTATTCAAATCTCCTACTTGGCCTGTACAGAATACACATGGATCTTGGAGGATGATAGTAAATTATTGTAAACTTAACCAGGTGGTGACTCCAATTGCAGCTGCTGTCCCAGATGTTGCAGTTGCTGATTTAGCAAATGTTTATTTCTCAATTGCTATTAGTAAGGACCACCAGAAACATTTTGCTTTGAGCTTACAAGCCCAGTGGTATACCTTTACAGTTCAGCCTCTGGGGTATATCAGCTCTCCAGCACTATGTCATAATATTGTCCACAAGGATCCTGACCATCTCTCCTCCCACAAGACAAAACACTGGTCCATTATACTGATGACATCATGTTGATATGAACTAGTGAGTAAGAAGTAGAGAAGACTCTAGACTTATTAGTAAGGCATGTCCATGAGAGAGGATGGGAGATAAATCCAACTAAAATACAAGGTCCTTCCACCTCAGTGAAATTTCTAGGCATCCAGTGCTGTGGGGCATGTAAAGACATCCATTCTAAAGTGAAAGATAAGCTGTTTGTATCTGGCCCCCTCCTATGACCAAGAAAGAGGCACAACACTAAATTAATCTTTTTGGATTTTGGAGACAACACGTTCCTCATTTGGGTGTATTACTCTGACCCATTTACCAGGTGACCAGAAAAGCTTCTAGTCTTGACTGGGGACCAGAACAAGAAGAGGCTTTGCATCAGGTCCAGATCACTGTGCAAGCTGCACTACTGTATGGGTGGTAAATCCAATGGTGCTGGAAGTTTCTGTGGCAAATAGAGATAATGTCTTGAGCCTTTGGCAGGCCCCTATAGGAGAATCACAATGCAGACCCTTAGGATTTTGGAGCAAAGCACTGCCATCCTCTGCAGATAACTACTCCCTTTTTGAGAAACAGCTTTTGGCCTGCTACTGGGCCTTAGTAGAGACTGAATGCTTAAACATGTGCCATCAATTTACCATGCGACCTGAGTTCCTATCACGAGCTGGATATTGTCTGACTCACTAAACCATAAAGTTGGGCATGCACAGTAGCACTCCATAATAAAGTGGAAGTGGTTTATACAAGATAGGGCTCTCAAGCAGGTCCTGAAGGCCCAAGTTATGTTACATGAGGAATTAGCCCAAATGCCCATGGTCACCACCCCTGCCATGTTACCTTCTCTTTCCCAGCCCATAGTTTTGGTCTCTTGAGCAATCCCATATAATCAGTTGACTAAGGAAGAGAAAACTCAGGCCTGGTTTACAGATGGCTCTTCACAATATGGAGGTACCAGCTGGAAGAGTGGACAGCTGTAGCACTGCAGCCCCATCCTGGGACACCCATGAAGGATAGTGGTGAGGGTAAATCCTCCCAGTGAGCAGGAATTCGAGCAGTGCACCTGATTGCTCATTTTGCTTGGAAGAAGAAGTAGCCAAAGGTGCTTTTGTACACTGATTCATGGACTGTTGCCAATGGTTTGACTGGAAGGTCTTGGAATTGGAAGGAACATGACTGGAAAATTTGTGACAAAATAGTCTAGGGAAGATGTATGTGGGCAGACCATTTTGAGTGGGCAAAAAACATGAAAATATTTGTGTTCCATGTGAATGCTCACCACTGTGCTGTTTAACTTCCATATATTTGTGAGTTTAATCAGTTCCTTAGTTTCTTTATCTAATCTTGGGGTTTAATTAGTTTTTGTTTTTGCATATGTGTTATGTCTTCTCTTTATCACTCTATTCTTATTCTATTTTCTTATTGCTGGCTAAGTTCACTTGAAGGAAAATATTAGGGCCAGGGAAAGCAAAATGAGTAAGAAAAGAAATTATGTATTACTAGTATTGATAATAAATGTTAACAGAGGAACCATGTGAAATACAGGAGAATGGATATTAGACTCATGAAAGCTGTGTAGAGTTATAACAGTAAGTAAAGTATAGTACCTATAATGAGACAGTCAACAGAATATGAGGGGGAATATAGTATAAATTAAAAGGTCAGTGTTTTCAGGAGAGAGGGAAAGAGAAAAGAAAGACAATAATATAAAGAAGTGAATAAACAACAGAAAACAGAACAAAGGTATTCAAAATAAAAAGTAAGAAAATTTGGGGGCCAAAGAAAGAGAGGTGGAATGTAAGAGAGACAATAAATATTGGCAGATAGAAATATGTAGAGGAAAAGTGATAGTGTTGGTGGCCAAAATCAATATATACAGAAAAGAGGAAATGGAGGATGAGGAAGCACAGCAAATATGAAGCATTCCCTGCATCATGTAATGTAAAAAATTAAATAAAAAGAAGAGAAAAGAAGAAAAAGAAAAGAGGGGGGCAAAAAGGGGGGTAAGTAAACAAGAAAAAGAAAAGAAGAAGAAAAGAAAGAAAAAGAAAAGAAAAAGGGCATTTGGGGGGGTAAAGAGTAAGGAAAACCAGAAGACAAACCAACAACAACAACAACAACAACAAAAAGTTTCAAGCTAGGAATCATCTTTGCAGTTAAATAAAATGCTTGGGAATCTGACGTCCACTCTTTCTCCCTTCCTCACTTACCTTTCTCCCAGGACAGCAGGAAAGCTGCATGAGGGGCCCAGTAGGAGATTCAAGTGGGTTCTCAGTGAGCCAACTCATCACAGAAGACTATGACTTTATTTCCAGTGAGAGAGCACCTACACTTCACCAGGACCCCCAACTATGCTATTGGAAGCTTGGAAAGCTCATCCTACAGTCCCCCCCCTTCTGTGTGCTAGGGGAGGGCTAATTGATATTCTGACTCCTCCTTCTCCCAGACCAAGTTTCCTATTCCAGGGCATTTAGGTAAATTGGGCTTTTTCAGCAGATTCACCTCTCCTTTCTTTCTTTCTTTTTTTTTTTTATTGACTTTGTAATAATATTACATTAAAAATATATATATATATGTGAGGTCCCATTCAACCCCACCCCCCCACCCCCCCTCTCCCCCCCCAACAACACTCGTTCCCATCATCATGACACATCCATTGGATTTGGTAAGTACATCTTTGGGCACCTCTGCACCTCATAGACAATGGTCCACATCATGGCCTATACTCTCCTCCATTCCATCCAGTGGGCCCTGTGAGGATTTACAATGTCCGGTGATTACCTCTGAGGCACCATCCAGGGCAGCTCCATGTCCCAAAGACGCCTCCACCTCTCATCTCTTCCTGCCTTTCCCCATACCCATCGTCCACCATGTCCACTTTTCCCAATCCAATGCCACCTCTTCTATGTGGACATTGGATTGGTTGTGTCCATTGCACCTCTATGTCAAGAGGAGGCTCAGATTCCACATGGATGCTGGATGCAATCCTCCCATTTTCAGTTGTAATCACTCTAGGCTCAATGGTGTGGTGATTGTCCTTCTTCAACTCCATCTTAGCTGAGTGTGGTAAGTCCAATAAATCAGATTGTAGGTGCTGGAGTCTGTTGAGGCTCAGGACCTGGCTATCACATTGTCAGTCCAGAGATTCAAATCCCCTAAATATATCTTAAACCCCAACATTAACTGCACCTCCAGCACATTAGCATGAAAGTCTTATGAAGGGAGATCTCATCTGAGTCCAGATTCATCACACATAAACACCATTTCCAAAGAGGGGCCATCTGCCCTGGTAGTTAACCCCATCGGCCATGACCATAACTCTCATGGGTCTCTTTAGCCTTCAAAGGAACCAATATCTGGGGGTTGTATCTGCTTTATCTGTCTCTCTGACTCTGCTCAGTTGTGCATGAGGGCAATCCTTCTGCCAGCCTCCAGACTCTTTTTTAGAAACTCGTAGCCATATAAACTCATTTCTCCTTTCCATTTCCCCCTTACTTTAGGTCAAACAGCATTTTAAAGTCATGTTATTTTATGTAGACAGGGATATTCTGCTGATCCACATTGAACCTTCCGTATAAGGTCATTTTCCAGTTGCATCATCAGTTGGTAGTTGATAGTGGTCCCTCGGTGCCAGGGAGGCTCATCCCCGGGTGTCATGTCCCACGCTGGGGGGAAGGCATTGCATTTACATGCTGAGTTTGGCTTAGAGACTGGCCACATTTGAGTAACATGAAGGCTGACAGGAGGAAATTCCCAGGCACAATGTTGCTCTAGGCCTTGTTCTTATTTTAGGCTTATCAGCTCACAAGCATAGTCATTAGCATCAGGGGCTCACTGTTGAACCCTCACTCCCTCCCGGTCCCCACCACTGTACCTGGGAGACTATCGCTGCTCCCCTAGGGACCACAACAGAACACCATTGGCCAGGAACCCAGTACCCCCCCTGCTGTGGTTTTTAATTGTTGCCACTATGAGTATATCCAAACATTACCATGCACCCTGGACATATGTTCTGTACAACTCCCTGTCAGCCATATATTACCTGTCATTGGTATCCCATACCAGTATCCCTCCATTGCCATTGTTGAAACACTCTGTGATCCAGAACTCCCCGAAATTTGAAGCCCAATATAATGTCATGGTCCCTTACTAGGGAATGGCATATAGCCATGGATTTAAAGGTTAGATAAAGAACTTGGATAAAGTTAGATAAAGAACTTAGATAAAGAATGTTGACTTGAAAAAATTCTACATCCTATCTTTTTTTTTTCCCCCCCCTAATTATTCAGCTTCTCTTCACAGGAGTCCTAGACCACAGCAATGCATATATATAATATACAGCACTCCCATACATCCACCACAAAACCTTTTTCCTTCCACAGCGATACTCTTACACCCTATTCATATCATATTTACTTAACGTGATGTACAGAGTCTGAGACATTAGCTTTCTAATAAGGTGACATCTGTGCTTACATTATGGTGCATACTTTAGGATATACAGTTCTTTACATTCTTAGTTATCCTATGTTTTACATTATGGTTTACATTATCAGTCTGTCATCTCCTATATGTTATGGTGTAATATTACATGTTTTATATCCATCCTTGTGTACTCTCAAGAAACTCCTCTCTTATCCCCCATTTATCTTGGTTCCACACATTTAACGTCCATTTTCCCTTCCACCTTGGTGCCCACAGTGACAGCCAACCTCCGTTTCCTGAGGAGCCACTTCCAGAGATAGATGGAATAGTGTTCAGGGCCTAACTTGCTCAACTGCCCCAATGCCCTGGGAGCCACCCTTTCTCTCGAGGGATACAGTTCCCTCTATTTGGTGGCATTAGTCCTCCCCAGGATGTGGGTCCACCCCCACTCTCACTACTTGGGTTTCTACCCCATGGTGACACCCACTCTGGCAGAATGAGCATTTAGACATTCCCCAGGAGCCCGTCCTGCATCAGACCCTCCCCTCCGAGCATTCTAAACAGGTAACCCTCTTTATTATATTTTGATATGATTTTCTCGGCATTTTACTCTCCACCAACACCTGACCCTCTCCTGTGTTCATATGCTACCCCTCCCTCCCCCCACTTTTGGGCAATGTTACCCATCCGTCCCTCCCCAGCCACCCTCAAACCCCCAAAGCCCCAACCAAAGGCAACCCCTTGCCCCCCTTTTATCTCTTCTTTGTGTTCATACTTACCACCATCTCGTCTTAAATTCCACCCCTGCAACATCAGCTCATATCCTTCCTCCACCCTCCGATTTCCTGTAAGCCTATGGTTCAGTCTCTTGCTATCTAAGGCAGCTTGTTTATTTCATATCATTGAGGTCATGTAGTATTTGTCCTTCAATGTCTGGGTTGCTTCACTCAACATAAGGTTCTCAAGATTCATCCATGTTATCACATGTGTTTGTAGAGTGTTTGTTCTTACAGCCGAGTAGTATTCCATTGTGTGTATATACCACATTTTATTGATCCACTCATCTGTTGATGGGCATTTGGGTTGATTCCAACTTTTGGCAATAGTGAACAATGCTGCTATGAACATTGGTGTACATATATCGGTTTGTGTCCTTGTTTTCAGTTCTGCTGGGTATATACCCAGCAGTGGTATTGCTGGGTCATATGGCAAATCTATGGCTAGTTTTTTGAGAAACCGCCATACTGTCCTCCAGAACGGTTGGATCCTTCTGCATTCCCACCAGCAGTGGATGAGTGTTCCCCTTCCTTCACATCCTCTCCAGCACTTGTATTCTTCTGTTTTTTTCATAGCTGCCAATCTTATGGATGTAAGATGGTATCTCATTGTAGTTTTGATTTGCATTTCCCTGATAGCTAGAGATTTGGAACATTTTTTCATGTGCTTTTTTGCCATTTGTATTTCTTCTTCAGAGAAGTGTCTGTTTAAGTCTTTTTCCCATTTTTTAAATGGGTTGTTTATCTTTTTATTTTCAAGATATAGAAGTTCTTTATATATGCACGTTATAAGTTTCTTATCAGATATATGATTGCCAAATATTTTCTCCCACTGTGTGGGCTCCCTTTTTACTTTCTTGACAAACTCCTTTGAGGTGCAGAAGGCTTTAATTTTGAGGTAGTCCCATTTATCTATTAGTTCTTTTGCTGCTCGTGCTTTTGGTGAGATATTCATAAATCCATTTCCTATTACAAGGTCCTGTAGATGTTTCCCTACACTGCTTTCTAAGGTTTTTATGGTCTTGGCTCTTATATTTAGGTCTTTGATCCATCTTGAGTTGATCTTTGTATAGGGTGTGAGATGGTAATCCTCTTTCATTCTTCTACATATGGCTATCCAGTTCTCCAGACACCATTTGTTGAATAGGCCACTCTCTCCCAGTTGAGAGGGTTTGGTGGCTTTATCGAATATTATGTGGCTGTATATGTGAGGTTCTATATCAGAGCTTTCAATTCGATTCCATTGGTCTATGTGTCTCTCCTTATGCCAATACCATGCTGTTTTCACCACCGTAGCTTTATAGTATGTTTTGAAGTCAGGTAGTGTGATTCCTCCAATTTCATTTTTCTTTTTCAGTATGTCTTTGGCTATTCGGGGTCTCTTTCCTTTCCAAATAAATTTCATAGTTAGTTTTTCTAGTTCCTTAAAGAAGGCTGCATTGATTTTTATTGGGATTGCATTGAATGTGTAGATCAGTTTTGGTAGGATAGACATCTTAATAATATTCAGTCTTCCTATCCATGAACAAGGAATAGTCTTCCATTTATTTAGGTCTTCTTTGATTTCCTTGAACAATCTTGTATAGTTCTCGGTGTATAAGTTCTTTACCTCTTTAGTTAAATTTATTCCTAAGTATTTGATTTTTTTATTTACTATTGTGAATGGTATTTGTTTCTTGATTTCCTCCTGATCTTGCTCATTATTAGTGTACAGAAATGCTACTGATTTTTGTGCATTGATCTTATAACCTGCGACTTTACTAAACTCATTTATGAGTTCTAGAATCTTCGTTGTAGATCTCTCAGGGTTTTCTATGTATAGGATCATGTCATCTGCAAATAATGAAATTTTGACTTCTCCCTTTCCAATTTGAATGCCTTTTATTTCTGGGTCTTGCCTCAGTGCTCGAGCAAGTACTTCTAAGACAATGTTAAATAGGAGCGGAGACAGTGGGCATCCTTGTCTTGTTCCTGAGTTTAGAGGGAAGGAGTCTAGGATTTCTCCATTGTAAACAATATTGGCTTTAGGTTTTTCATATATACTCTTTATCATGTTCAAAAAATTTCCCTGTATTCCAATCTTTTGGAGTGTTTTTATCAAGAAAGGGTTGTATTTTGTCAAATGCTTTTTCTGCATCAATAGATATAATCATGTGATTTTTTTCCTTCAATCTGTTTATATGGTGTATTACGTTGATTGATTTTCTTATGTTAAACCATCCTTGCATACCTGGGATGAATCCCACTTGGTCGTGGTGTATAATACGTTTAATGTGTTGTTGAATACGATTAGCAAGTATTTTGTTAAGTATTTTTGCGTCTAGATTCATTAGAGAAATTGGTCTGTAATTTTCCTTTCTTGTGATGTCTTTGTTTGGCTTTGTTACTAGGGTAATGTTGGCATCATAGAAGGAGTTACGTAATGTTCTTTCTGTTTCGATTTTTTGGAATAGTTTCAGCAGGATTGGTGTCAGTTCTTTCCGGAATGTTTTGTAGAATTCACCTGTGAAGCCATCTGGCCCTGGGCTCTTCTTAGTTGGGAGATTTTTAATAACTGATTCTATCTCTCTGCTTGTGATTGCTTTGTTAAGATCATCAATTTCTTCTTTTGTCAATATGGGCTTCTTATGTGTTTCTAGGAATTTGTCCATTTCCTCTAGATTGTCATTTTTGTTGGAATATAGTTTTTCAAAATATCCTCTTATGATAGTCTTTATTTCTGTGGGGTCAGTGGTGATATCGCCTTTCTCATTTCTTATTTTGTGTATTTGCATCTTCTCTCTTTTTTTCTTTGTTAGTGTTGCTAAAGGTTTGTCAATTTTGTTAATCTTCTCAAAAAACCAGCTCTTGGTCTTGTTTATCTGTTCAAGTGCTTTCTTATTTTCTATTTCATTTACTTCTGCTCTTATCTTTGTTATTTCCTTCCTTCTTCTTCCTGTTGGGTTACTTTGTTGTTGTTTTTCTAATTCCTTCAAATGTGCAGTTAGTTCTTCAATTTTTGCTCTTTCTTCTTTTTTGATATATGAATTTATGGCTATAAACTTCCCTCTCAGTACTGCTTTTGCTGCATCCCATAAATTTTGGTATGTTGTGTTATCATTATCATTTGTTTCAAGGTAGTCATTGATTTCTTTTGAGATTTCCTCTTTGACCCACTGTTTTTCTAAGAGTGTGCTGTTTAATTTCCAAATCGTGGTGTGAAATCTGGGCTTCTGTCCCTTGCAAATCTCCAACTTGACTCCACTGTGGTCAGAGATGATGTTTTGTATGATTTCAATCTTTCTGAATTCATTCAGACTTTCTTTGTGGCCTAGCATATGATCTATCTTGGAGAATGATCCATGTGCGCTTGAGAAAAATGTATATCCTGCTGTGTTTGGGTGTAGTGATCTATATATATCTATTAGATCCAGCTCCTCTAATATACTATTCAGATGTTTTGTTTCTTTGGTGATTCTCTTTTGAGATGTTCTGTCCAGAGTTGATAGTGGTGTATTAAAATCTCCCACTATAATTGTAGATGTATCTATTCTTTCACTTAGTTTTTCCAGTGCTTGCCTGACGTATTTAGAGGCACCCTTGTTAGGGGCATAGATATTTATGATTGTTCGATCTTCTTGACAGATTTTTCCTTTCACTAAAATGTAGTATCCTTCTTTGTCTCTCACAATTGTTTCACATTTAAAGTCTATTTTGTCTGATATTAATATAGCTACTCCTGCCTTTTTTTGGTTATTGTTAGCTTGTATGATTGTTTTCCAGCCATTCACTTTCAATCTCCATGCGTCTCTGGGTCTAAGATGTGTCTCTTGTAGACAGCATATGGATGGGTCATATTTCCTTATCCAATGTCCCAGTCTGAATCTTTTTTTTTTTTTTTTTTTTTAAAGATTTATTTATTTATTTAATTTCCCCCCCCTCCCCTGGTTGTCTGTTCTTGGTGTCCATTTGCTGCGTCTTGTTTCTTTGTCCGCTTCTGTTGTCGTCAGCGGCACGGGAAGCGTGGGCGGCGCCATTCCTGGGCAGGCTGCTCTTTCTTTCGCGCTGGGCGGCTTTCCTCCCGGGCGCACTCCTTGCGCGTGGGGCTCCCCCACGCGGGGGACACCCTTGCGTGGCGCGGCACTCCTTGCACGCATCAGCACTGTGCATGGCCAGCTCCACACGGGTCAAGGAGGCCCGGGGTTTGAACCGCGGACCTCCCATGTGGTAGACGGATGCCCTAACCACTGGGCCAAAGTCCGTTTTCCCTGAATCTTTTGATAGGTGAGTTTAATCCATTGACATTCAGTGTTATTACTGTCAAGGAATTATTTGTGCTAGCCATATTTTGATTGGATTTGTGTTTGTCATATTTTGTTTGTATTTTTTTTGTCTTTTTTGTTATTGTTGTTGGTCTTATACTCTCCTCCAACTCTGCCTTTCCTGTTTTTTCCTTTCTTCCTGTAGAACTCCCTTTAGAATTTCTTGAAGGGGAGGTTTCTTGTTGGTATACTCTTTCAGTTTCTGTTTGTCTGCGAATATTTTGAACTCTCCATCATGTTTGAATGCTAATTTAGCTGGATAGAGTATTCTTGGTTGGAAATTTCTTTCCTTTAGTACCTTGACTATATCATACCACTGCCTTCTTGCCTCCATGGTTTCAGAAGAGAAATCAGCACTTAATCTAATTGAGCTTCCCTTGTATGTGATGGTTTTCTTTTCTCTTGCTGCTTTTAGGATTTTCTCTTTGTCTTGAGCATTGGATAATTTGACAAGTATATGTCTTGGGGTGGGCCTGTTGGGGTTTATGACTTGTGGAGTGCGCTGTGCTTCTTGTATATGTACATCTGTCTCTTTCAGTAGATTTGGGAAGTTTTCAGCCATTATTTCCTGCAGCATTCCTTCTGACCCCTTTCCCTTCTCTTCACCTTCTGGAATGCCTATAATACGTATGTTTGAGCGTTTTGCATTGTCATTCAGGTCCCTAAATCCTAATTGGATTTTTTCTATCTTCTTATTGACCCCTTCTACTATCTGTTTGATTTCTGAAGTACTGTCTTCCACATCACTAATTCTCTGCTCTGTCTCTTCTAGTCTGCTGATATTTGCTGCAAGTGTATTTTTGATTTCTTGAACTGTGGTGTTCATTCCCATCATATCTGTTATGTTTTTTCGTATGTCTGCAATTTCCCCTCCAAGTGATGTCTTCATGTTGTTAACCTCTTTCATTACTTCATCAAATTTGTTGGTGATAAATGTTCTGAGATCTTTCATTGCTTGTGCCAAGTTTTGCTCCCCTTCGTGATTATTGGTTTGTTGATTGGATTCAGCCATGTTTTCCTGATTACTGGTTTGGTTTGTAGATTTTTGTTGCTTTCTGGTCATCTCTTTATCTTGACGGATTTAATCAGTTCCTTAGCTTCTTTGTCTGCTCTTGGAGGTTAATTAGCTGTTATTTTTCCATGGGTGTTATATCTTCTCTTTGTCACTTTTTTCTTCTTATTCTAGTTTCTTGTTGTTGGTTAAGTTCACGCAAAGGCATGTTCACTCAGCGACCATCTTGCCTCCAACCTCCTCTCACCTCTCCTTTCTTTCCAGGTTCTCCCCAAGCCAGTGGGTATGCTCCTCCAAGCTCAAAAAAAAAAAAAAAAAAAAAGGGAGAAGGGAACAGAATATTGAACCCACTCACCTAGCCTCTCCTTGTCTACCACCAAATCTCTCACACTCACAGAGTCAGTCCAAAACTGGAGGGCTAGGGCAATCACAGACCTCAGGAAATGCTGGATTCATGAATAGGAAGTCCAGGATATTGCAGGTTCAAGATATGTGGGTCTGTGGAGCATTTTGAGGACTGTTTTGCCATATAGTAGATTCGTGGCTGTCTGTATTTCTCTTTCAGAACCCATATCATACCACTGCCTTTTCACCTACCTGGTTTCTCATAAGAAATCCATACTTAATCTTATTGAGCATTCCAAGTGATGAATTTATTTTCTCTTGCTGCATTCAGAATTCTTTATTTCTGATTTGACATTCTGAATAGTAGTTGTCACAGTGTAGGTCTATTCAGATTTATTCTGCTTGGGATACATTGTCCTCCTTGGAAAATCATATTTATGTCTTTCATAAGGGTTCAGGAATTTTTTATCATTATTTCCTCAAATATATTCTCTGACTTGTTTCTATTCTCTTCTCATTCTGGGACCATGTAACACATATGTTTGTGCATTTCACATTGTCATTCAAACCCTGAGACCATGTTCCATTCTTTCCTTTCTTTTCTTTCTATTCTTCTCTGTGCCCAACCAACTTAAATCTGCTAATATATGTCTTCAATGTGTTTTCTTAATTTTTTTATTTTAAAGTTAATAGATCACAAGGAGCACTACATTAAAGACAACATAAAAAACAAAAAACATAAAAGGTTCCCATACAACCCGCTCCCCACCCCCACCTCATCATTTTTGTAAATTGTATTTTTTAAGATATGTACATCACAAAAAAGTTACATTAAAAAATATAAGATGTTCCTGTGTACCCCCACCACCATACTCCATTCCTCCCAAATCAACAACCTCTGCCATCATTGTGGCATACTCATCCCACTTGGGGAACACATTTTGGAGCACTGTGCATTACATAGATAACAGTTTAACCTGTATTTCACGCTCTCCCCCAGTACATTCAGTGGGTTATGGAAGGATATATAAAGTCCAGCATCTGACCCTGAAATATCATTTAGAACAACTCAAAATCCCAAAAACGCCCCCACATCACATCTCTTCTTCCCTCTTCCTGCCCTCAGCAACTACTGTGGCCAATTTCTCCACTTTGATACTAAAATTTCTTCTATTACTAGTCACAATAATTTTATACTAGAATATCAGTAAGTCCACTCTAGTCCATATTTTATTCCTCCGTTGTGTAAACCCTGAGATTGTGATGTCCTCTCCAACTCTAGATCAAGAGGGGCTTAGAGTCCAGAGGGATGATGGATGCAATTCCTCTGCTTGCAGTTGTAGGCATTCTCGATTCCCTGGTGCAGTGGTTAACCATCTTCACCTCCCTGTTAGCTGATCTGGGTAAGACCAATGAACTAGAGTGTAGGAGTTCCCATTCTGCTGAGGCTCAAGGTCCAGCTGGCACATGGACAGTCCAGAGATTCAAGTCTCCTGAGTATGCACCATCTCTACCACCAACAAGGGTTCAGGAAAAATGACAGAAGAGTTATGTATAGAAAAGTCACATCTGAGTCCAGCTCCATCACACTCAGGAACCCAAATTCCAAAGTAGGGCACTCTGACATGACACAGAACTCCAAATCCATCTGCCATGACCATATACCCTGTGGTATATAGCCTTCAAGAAAAGTGGCATCTGGTACACGGGCAAGATCCCAGGGAGTATGTGAGTGCACATTTTGTCATAGTATGTTATATATTTGGGTGGAAATCCATACAATGAGAGTGAAGGCGTACCCGCATCCAGGGGAGACCTGATATTCCCAAGTAGAAGGAATTGTGTCTCTCAAGAGAATCTCTGGTTCCCAATTAGTTAGGGGAGTCTAGTATGTCAATCGCTTAGCAATGTTGCAGTATCTGTAAATCTGATCCCTCAAGTAGTGAAAATTGATTGTCACGGTGTGCTTGAGGGGAAGGGGAGAGAGGTAGGGCAATTATTGAACAAGGCAACTGGGGGGCAATGGAAGTGCTCCACAAAATTATGCAATGATGGATATAGGACATGTTAACTTACAACAAGTGTATGAAAGTCTATAAACTAAAATGGAAACCATAAAGTAAAACATAAAGAAACTAAAAATTTAGAAATTTGTACAGTCGAAAATATAAACAATAATGTAAACCAAAATGGAAACATGTTTGATAGCTATGTTTCAAAATCTGTACATCAGCTTCAGCAAATATAACATGAACATGTAAAAAGATCATTGTTGAGGAAGGGGGAAAAGGGTTTGATGTTGGATATCTGGGAGTCTCCTATATTGTGTATGTGAATTACTGTGTTCTAAAACTTTTTTGAAGGCAAAATTAAAAATTATAAAAAAAAAGAAAAAGAAAGGATGTAGACACTGAGGAGAAATGAAAGAAAGTGCCTTGCCACTATACATACAGGGCAACACCTATTACAGTGATGAAAGGCAAAATGTTAGAAACAAAGATTTATAATATTTTTCATTTTATTAATACAAGAATTTATTTTTACTTTATTTTAGTATTTCTAAATTGCTATGTATTCTATTTCTAGACTTTAAACTCATCACTATATTTCAATTTCCTATTAATTGAATTTGCAATATATTAGGATTCATTCTTGAAGAAGTTTTGGACCACAGAGAAGTTCAACTGTGGCAAGGGAGGAACTCTGGTGTGGGGTGTTATTGATGGGGGCACATGGGTGGGGGAAGAGTTCTCCAGGACATATATAGAGAGGACATAAATATGATATGATATATGTTGGGTGTCTTTATAGTAGTTACAGTTATAAGCACCAACTGAGGGAGTGCTGAGTTCCTATCCCAGGGAGCTTGGTCACATTCCCTAATGGAACAATAATCATCCAAGTGCAATGGCAAAGATCAACAAGAAAGGATGGTCCAATAATGATCCCTTGATACTGATGACTATGCTTATGTGTGCCTGAAATATGAACTAGGCCTAGAGCTGCAGGGTGCCTAAGAGTTACCTCTTGAGAGCCTCCTTGTTGCTCAAATGTGGCCACTCTCTAAGCCAAACTCATCATGAAAGTACATTACCTTTCCCCCAGTGTGCAACATGACTCCTGGGGATGAGCCTCCCTGGTGCTGAGAGATTATTACCAACCACTAACTGGTGAAGCATCTAGGAAGAGATCTCGAATAAAAGAGTCAACTCAGACCAGCAGAATATCTCAGCCTACATGATGGATTAAGTGTTAAAAACTTCTTTGCGACCTTGAATAAAAGGGGGAAATGGCAAAGAAAAATGAGTTTATATGGCTAAGAGTCTTCAAAAAAGAGTCGGAGGTCATCAGAGGAGCCCATGCTTGCACACACCTCAGCAGGACCCCAGAAAAAGCCAAAGTAGATACAGTCCAATATATTTTTAAACTCTTCTTTTGTTTCTTTCATTCACATAAGATATGTTACACTTCCTTGCAAACTTTCAAATTCTTATTTGTGCTCAACCAGTGTCTTCTTAATATCCTTAATCTCTTTAACCATGTCATTCAAATTATTAAGGAGATTTGTTTGTATATCTGTGATCAGTCACCCCTAACACTGTGTTTCATCTGAAGGCTTAATTTGTTCCTTTGTCTGAGCCATAGCTTTCTGTTACTTAGTATGGCTTGTAATTTTTGCCGGTGTCTTGGCATCTGAATTTTCTAGGTGTTTATTCTTGCTCAGTTTCTCTCTTTAACCTATGACTTTCTTTGCAAAAGGTTTCCCTATTCCTTTTCCATTAATGGTAGTCTGTTCTGTGTGATTTTTATTTGCATCCATATAAATATATATATATATTCAGAGGTACTGGGATTGAAACTGGGACCTCATATATAAGAAGCCAAAGCTCAACCACCTGAGCCAAAGCTCAGCTTCCCTGAGTTGGTGTTTCATTTGCTTTTCTTTTTTGTTTTTGCTTTTACAGGAGGCACCAGGAGCCAAGCCTGGGGCCTCTCATATATATGGCAAGCACTCAACCACTTAATCTACATCTGCTCCCCTGCATCTGTATATTTTTAATAGTCATTTTGTCTTCTCTCACTGTTATTACCTGGAGGGTTGATTTTGGTAGAAGTTACACCATGGAGACAACTTTCAGAGCTCTGGCTTCCCAGTCAAAACAGGCTCAGGAGACCTATGAAGAGAATGAAGGTTGATTCCAATGTGCCCTGGAGAAGAGATCCTAAAGGTCTCCAATCTTCTCTTTGACATCTGCCCAAACCTAAGTTTTCCTAAGTTACCCAGGAGGTAGAAGTCTTTATCTAGTTGTTCCCCTCTGTCCTAAGGTTATTCTGTTTCATTAATTCTTAGCTGACTTAGCTCCCGGTGTGGGCATGGTTGAGGCTGATGTTGTCAGCCTACCAGGGATGAAACTGTTGCACAGGTCCTGGACCCTGACATCTGAGTATTGTGTTCAACTGCCACCCCTTGTGTTTCTCCCCCAGGTGGACAAGATGAATTGAGAGAGTGTTAACATACAGCTCTTAGTTCCTCTCCTTCTTGGGGCATCATGGGATGAGATGCCCCATCCCATGGGACCCTTTAATGTGAGTGTGATGAATCTACCTGTACTGCCTTAGAGAGAGTAGGTGCTTCCTTTCTTTCTAGAGGGACCAAGCATACATTAGACCTTTAAGGTGGATTGGTTGGGGTGGTGTGAGGTACATGGGAAACTTATATTTTTATATTATGTGTTTTTAAAATTTTTTCTCTCTTTATTAAATGTTACATTTTAAAAAATATAAGGGGTTCCCATATATCCCCCATCCCCTCACCCCACTCCTCCAAAATCAAGAACCTCTTTCATCGTTGTGGGACATTCATTGCATTTGGTGAATACATTTTGGAGCCTGCTGCACCACATGGATAATGGTTTACATTGTACTTTACACTCTCACCCAGTCCACCCAGTGGGCCATGGCAGGAATTACAATGTCCAGTAACTGTCCCTGCAGTACCAGCCAGGACTACTCCAAGTCCTGAAAATGCCCCACATCTTATCTCTTCTTCCCTATCTCTACCCTCATCAGCTACCATGGCCACTTTCTCCACATCAATGCTACAATTTCTTCCATTACTAATCACAATAGTTCCATAGTAGAATATCAGTGAATCCACACTAATCCATACTCTATTCCTCCATCCTGTGGAACCTGAGATGTTTATGTTCACTCCACCTTTTTTTGTGATCTATGTATCTTCAAAAAAAAAATACAATGAAAAAAAATAAAGGGCTCACTTAAAAAAGAAGAAGAAGAAGAAGACCAACAACCCCATGGAAAATTTGTTAAGAGACATGAAAGACGGTTCTCAGATATGGAAATGAAAATAGCTCTTAACATGAAAAAAAATGTTCATCCTGCTACTAAGTGAAATGAGAAATAATACTACAAATCCTTGAATCACCTATATGACTGTAAAAAAAATCCAAACATTGAATAGCATATAATATTATTGAGGCTGTGGGAAAACAGACACTTTCATATATTGCTGGTGAGAATGTAAAATGGTACAATTCCTATGAAGGGGAATTTAGCAATATTTAGAGAATCACATTTTTGGGACCATAGGACACAACAATTCCACCTCTAGAAATCCACACTGTGGATACACTAGCAAGAATTCAAAGGCAGCACTATTTGCTATAACAAAAGCCTAGAAACATACCTAAATATCCACCCCATTCTTTTCATTAATGGTCTTCAGACACACAGTATGGACACCTTGGGGCTAACACTTCCTCAACTTTCTCATGAATCCACAAAAATATACTTATATATGTACACTTCTAGGGGGTTTACCATTGAATTTTGCAATCATATCTCACTACACCCCATTCTACAACTTGTATTCACCTGACAATACATCAAGGACATCCTCCCACTGAATAGATTTGGATCTAATACTTCCTTTTAATAGATACATAACATATCAAAATATGACTGTGTCTCACAATTTTCAGGTCACTTCCACATTTACATTTCCAAAGATAATAGTGATTATAATAAACATTCTTGGACATGTAGCTTTATATTGTGATTTTTTTTTCCTTCATTTCTGACAAATAACCTTAAGGTAAAGTGTATTTTAAATTAACAGGTTACTATTCTTTAAAAAAATTATAACAATACAGTGTAAGAAAGCACATTTCTACAAACCCTTACACACACTGGAGAGAGACAGTAAAATAAGGATATAATCTTTGAAGCCTTTGTATGCACAATGAAGTTAATTGTCATAAATGGAGATTGGACATAAGCATCATAAACTCAATCATTAATGTAGTAAAAACCAATGAGATAACTGTTACTTAGACATAAGAAGCCCAGATCACAGAATATGGGTTAAATGGTGGCAGGACCTAGTTGCAGTTCATTGAAATTTACCCTCTGTAGTAGATTAACTGATGTATCTCAACAAACACAGGTTCTTAATCTGAATTTACCTACCTGAGGCACACTGTTAACCCATTATAAATAGGACCTTTTGAAGATATTTTTAGTCAAGGTATGGCCAAATTCATCAAGGTGGGTCTCAATCCATATTACTGGAGGTTTTATAAAGAGAATCTGGAAGCCATAGAAACCAGAATAGGAGTATAGGAGGCAGAAATATAAACCAAGGAGCCCTAAGAATTGCCAGCAGGCAACACCAGAATGCTACAGATACTAGGGAGAAAGCAAACCTTGATGATATCTTGATTTCTGACTTCTTCTAACCTCAAAACCATGAGCCAATAAATTACTCTTGTTTAAGACAATCCATTATGTAGTATTTTTCATAGCACCTTGACAATATAAAACACCCCCTTTCTGTAATTTTTACTAACCCTTCTCCCCCACTTATTTATTCATATAATAATTATTTTTCCAGTTGTATGCAAAATATATTACCAACATGGCTTCCAGGAAAGTCCCTCCCAGCCCTCACCACCCTTCCCAAAAATGATGAGGATAGGAACATGGTCTGGGATAAGCAAAGTTAAGTAAAACTATTATATAGATTAGTGGAAATCTAGGGGAAAAGTAATCTAGTGAATGGTGGCTATTTTTCCTTGGAGAACAATTGTAAAATGGCCCAGATCTGATGATACAAAGTTGTGTTAATTAAAGTCTTGACTCAATGCTTCCAGGATATTCCCCCTTGAGGTCTCCAGGTCCTCAATTAGCAAAAGTTCTGGATTATGCCAGACACACTTTACATCTGACCAGTAACCTTAATTTATACTTGTTCCTTATATTAATGATCAGATTCATAACAACCACATCTAGGGAGATGGAATGATTCTGTCAACTCATCTCTTAACCTGTACTTAGCTTTAGTTCTGATGGAGAAAAGGAGGAGCTAGCACTTCTCACTCATGGAGAAACACAGAAGATGTTTGGGTTTCCAGGTGATAATGATGGAGAGATGTTATTGAAATTGTGAGGTAGTCAACTTTAAAATTTATTCTAGCATGTGATATCAGAACAATTGCTAAAAGTTTTCCTGTGTTTCTGAATGGAAATTAATCACATTAATTCTTTAATTGTTATTGCTTCACATTAAAGATGATAATCACTAGGCTATTAAATATAATATTAATAAGCTGGTTTGTGTTAACTCAGATGGGTCAAGTACATAAAATGTCAAATCATATGATATATAGAGACAGAGTCACGGTTAATAAATAGCACCCATGCTCTCCATCTTTTCTGTATTTTCATTTAATCGTGTTTAAACATAAATTTAAGTTTTCATCTCTAAGAAGGTTTGTCCTCATAAATTAGATAATCAAGAAGATTAAGTGTCTCCCAGATTTAAAACTTTTATTAATGGTAGTATTTAATGCCATGCACTCTGGGAATTGGCAGAATTGGGTCAGAGTTTTAGCCCCACTGACTTCATGCTCTGAGACCTTGAACAAATAGTTTAGCTTTCCAAACTTTGATATCTATAAACTGGTTTTATCAATATCTCCCATCTCTGGTAGTTTTCATTGGGATTGAATGCAGCAGTGTGTTCAGAGAGACAAACTCCCTGCCTAACTTTAGTCCTCAATCAAGGATTAATTAAATAGGTTATGACAAAATGGGATATATATTTCTACCGTCCAGCTTTATCCAAGTTGACTATTTTGGCTGTTTTGCACAGTGATATGAAAACATCAAAAACAGCACCCACTGAAAATTATTCCCAATAAAAATTAATATTATAACAAATTAAAATAGGGTGTTGCCATATAATCGTCCAACATGTTTTAAAATGTTGACTTATAAAGGGTAATGTAAGCATCACCACATTGGCAGGTTCCTTGGAGTTTAGACCATCCAGTCCAACACTTATTTTCTTACAGAAATATTAGGAAAGTCATGTTAAATCCAGAGTCACTCTGGATATGGTAGTCATGATCTTATTTTTGCAGCCCCTGCCTCATCCAGGTGTGAGGAGAGGTGGCAAACAGGAATTTTTCCTTTTAGCAAGCAATTCTGGCAGCAGGGAGAGGAAGGAAGTTCTATTGAAGGACAGTGCATCTGCCTCAGGATTGTCAGGAATGCTTTGAAGCTGAACACAGGCAAAGTTGATACCTAGGAAAGCAAGAACTGGATGGCTAGGCAATCACAGCAGGGTGCTGAGCATTCTGTCCTTCTCTGCTCTGTTGGGCCCCTGGGGGGAGAAGCCACAATGGATGAAGAAATCCTTCAGGATCCCTGGACAACATAATAGACAGCATACTCATTGTAAGGTGGGTCAAAGCTTCCAAGCCAGGTGGTACAATGGAAATATGGAGATGTGCTTCTTTCTACCTGGAATTTGATCTAATGCCCTCAAGGAAAGGGACAAGCACCTGGAAGGAAAGACATACAAATGAGAGATGGATCACCAGGTTTGTGGTGAACGAAAAGGTAAATATATTTTCTGAGACCATACGTGAATTATACGGCATTGAAGCATTATGGTTGCTTCAGAATTCCTAAATTTGTCTCATCTTATAAACAGCTAGGGTCCTTTTTAAAACTGCAGGCTCCTTTCCAGGAGGTTTTAGTTGGGATTCAGAAATCTGTGTCAGAACAAGAGTCTTCAGTGATTCTACTGAGCAGGTGACTTTGAGAAATATTATTGTATGAGTTGAGTATAGGATCCAGAGTTAGGCAGCCAATGGTCACTTTGTGTCTTTTGCCTTCAGAAGATCACCTAATCCATCTAAGCTTCATGGTTTTTTTTTTTTTAAATGCAGGTATAATGAATTTTTATCTCATTGGGTTGTTGAGAGAATTAAATTATATTACATTACATGTAAAGCATTAGCATTTGGTGAATGTTCAATAACCATTTATTATATTACAATTGTTGTTAAGGCCACACCCTGGTTGAACTGTGACAAATGCCTTTCATTGTATGTCAGTGTGCACTCAAATTAGTAAATTGCATTGTTATAACTAGAACATTTTATATGCTGACCAAATAGATTCTGTTTCTGGAGTAAATACCCCCCAAATGTATTTGTCTCACTATAAATTGATTATTTTAATGTTTACATTGAAAAAGGGCAAGAGGAAAAAACCCAAATCCTTCCCACTTTTTTAGATTAATGAGTTGAAATACACCCACCAGCAGAACCACTGGGTTCCCCTCTACCCTTATGTCTGCATTTTATGTTTCTGAAGAGCAGAAACATCCTTCCATCTAAGTGAACACTTATGAATGATTAAATGCCATCTTAGAAGACAAAAAGGATCCTGTATGATTGTGAACCAACTCCAGGACTGCAGGTAGAAGGGAGAATAATAGGGCATAAGTAAAGCTCTGTGGAAAAGTTAACTTTTGGATGAGAAAAAAATATATGTAACTGTGTGGATAAAAGTGATGAAAGAAAAGAGGACAGAAAGCTTAGTGGGTAAAGGAAGACTATATAAAATAGAGAGAGAATATGGGGAAAGTGCTAAGGAAAGGGTACCTTATAGTGTCAGGCAGCTGGAGTAGTTGGCTGCTTATCTTTAGCTCAACTTGGTCAAGGCCAAGAAGCCCCACAATTTTCCCATTTCTCTCCTCAGATGCTTGGATTTCCAGCATTGTGGAAGTCTTCTTTTGCTTAAGGATCCTTCCTCTGCTAAATATGTAACCCTACCCCACCATGCAATAATTAGATTAAATCATAAAACAATATGTGTACAGAATAAATTACTGGAAGTAAACTGTGATAGTGTCAAAAAATCTGAGCATAGTGGGCAACAGAGGAAGAAAGATACAAATACACCTCTACCTAAATTGGCTTAAGTCAGGAAAGTGACCAAGAATGTGGATGTTGTCATGGTTAATCTGTATGTACATTGGCATTATTGATCATGGTTCTTGTCCTCTGTGATCTATACAGATCAGTTTGTAGGGGATAAAGTACAAAGTACAAAGATGTCACAATTGTTCCAGACCCATAAAGTACAACTGTTCTGAGAGCCAGGCACCAAATAAATGTTTTGACTAAATACTATATGAATGATTGTTTCTATGACTCTTTGACAAAAAGCAGTCTTCTTATCTGTGGCACACATTTGCAGAGAAGGATATTTTGCATCCTCATCGTTAACACCAGCACATGGATTAATTTCATGGATCAGGGCACCTAAAACTTAAAGTCAGAAAACACACAGCACTCAGGAAACAAGCACTGATCACCTCCAACATCAAGTTGTTGACTAATGGTGGCTTCATAATATCATTATTAAAGCCATTAGCCCTCCAGTCTTTTCACTATAATTCCTCACCAGTATGATCCTATTGATGCCATTGCAACACTTTCCATCAATGGAGGAAGATTCATGCAAATGCCCTGGCTTCTTTGGGAGGGAAAATGTGAGTGCACGCCATACTCAGTTCTGAAAATTCTTTTTTCCCCTCAAGGTCTCTACTTCTCATTGATAAGAAAAACTTCTTCATTTTCCATGAAGCCTTCTAAGACTGACTGAATATGTTGGTTTTTCAAAATGAAAATGACTATACCTCATAGTTGAAGTTATAACTCAAAGTTATGCTAAATTAGTTCGTTAAGAAATATATATGATAAACTTACATTAAATTGATTGGATGTTTGCAGATAAAACATTGGAATGTACCTCTGTTTCTATTTGGTTACTATTAGTTATTACAGTACATAAAAATTAAGAATGTAAGTTTCCTAAGGAATCCATGTGAGATAAATAATGAAAATCTTAAATATTTGAGAAATTGTTTATAATATGTAAATGACCATAACAATGAAATAAGTTGAAATGCAGATATTCAGAGAAACCCTGGCAGTAAGGGAGGTGGACCAGTTGTATGATGTGTCATCAGATGGAAAAATGCCCTTGCCTTTTTGTCAGGACAACAACGCTGAGTCAGGAGAGAGGTAATGAGACTCTCACCACGGATTTTATTCTCCTGGGACTCTGGCCTGAGTTCAACCATCTTATGATCCTCATCTGCTTCATCCTCATGGTCTACTTTGTGGCTTCTGTGAGCAACGCTATTCTCATTATCATCATCCTGCTGGATTCCAGACTCCACTCTCCCATGTATTTCCTGCTTAGGCAGCTCTCCTTCATTGACTTGGCTTTGATCTCAACTTCTGTCCCCAAAATGGTCACAAATTTCTTCTCAGGGAAGAGAACCATATCACAGATTGGCTGTGGAGCACAGATTTTCTTCAGCTTAACTCTAGGGATTGCTGAGTGCCTCTTGCTGACCCTCATGTCCTACGACCGCTACATTGCCATCTGTAACCCACTGCGGTACTCAGTGATCATGAGCCACACGGTTTGTTTACAAATGGTCATTGGGTCCTGGGTGGGAGGGGCGGTAACTTCCCTTGTTCATACAGCCTATGCCATGCACTTTCCCATCTGCCATCCTCGAGAGATTCCACATTTTTTGTGTGAGGTCATGGCTCTCCTAAAACTTACTTGTGAGGACATTTCAATCTATGTGAAGTCAGTGGTGGTCTCCAGCTTTCTGGTGGTCCTCATCCCCCTGAGCCTCATTCTGGCCTCCTACACCCTCATCTTCCTCACTGTCCTCCATATGAAATCCCCTGAAGGGAGAAGCAAAGCTCTGGCCACCTGTTCCTCCCATGTCTGTGTGGTCAGCCTTTACTTTGGTCCTGCCATACTGGTCTACATGAGGCCTGGTTCCTCTAAGACCCCCAAATTAAACCAGTCTCTCTTCATGTTTAATGCCATCCTCACACCTATGCTGAACCCCCTCATCTATAGTCTCAGAAACAAGGATGTCATAGCATCTGTAAAAAGTATAGTCATTAGTAGATGTCCCCTGGGAAAATCAAAAAGCCACCTAGCTTGCTGTTACTGATTATAATCTTATGCTGACATATTTCTTTCAATTGCTTTCAAGAGGCTTTAAGTCTTGGCAAATTGTCACGAGAAACACAAAAATGTTAGCAGTCATTTACTTGAACTCCCTTGCTGTGTACAAATAAAAGCAAAAGAATACATAAATTACCATGGCCTTAGGGCACCAACACAAGATACATTTTTTTTTCTTATTCAAAAGTATATGCATATATTAGCTTTAGGTTGAACGCCAAATTATTGAATACTAAAGTCAGCCAAAATCAGACAAGTCTGAGATGAAAAGTAAATAACTAAATAACAAAAAAATTGTAAATAATAAGTAATAATACTAGTTTAATTACTAAAATTTTACAGTCAAATTTTAAAAGTCTGCAATTATTGTGAAGAAAAATAACTTTTCAGCA
The DNA here is from genome assembly GCF_030445035.2 of Dasypus novemcinctus. Classification (NCBI taxonomy): domain Eukaryota; kingdom Metazoa; phylum Chordata; class Mammalia; order Cingulata; family Dasypodidae; genus Dasypus; species Dasypus novemcinctus. The sequence continues at coordinate 13,943,518 of NC_080688.1, forward strand.
CTGTCAGTTCATTCAGTGTATTGCACATTTTTAATATTAAAAAGACATGCACTTCAATTGAAGTCAATGAACAACAGAGTATTTGAGGCTCAGCTGGCCAGTGTATCACAGAGTTGGTAATTACCCAGTGCTTTCCTTCATATTTACTAACAACCGCCTAACCAAAGGTTGTTCTCATCACTAGTAAGTGGACTAGAAGATATTGTTGATTGTGATGACATTTGCACTTGCTTTTGATTGGGTTGGATTTGTGGTTTTATCTTGCTTGAAGAAAATGCTTTCTGAGTATTTACAGAAACAGATTTAACATTGTTGCGCACACACACCTGCTATTTTTAATATTTCTCTTGGTTTGTTGATTCCCCTAATCACTTGAGAATAATTTAACCTTAAATATCATTACTAGAAATGTGGTATATGATAATGTACCTGGCCTTTCAGGTGACAAATCATCTCAGGAACTGAAATTCCATCTGTACATCATTGCCCACTACCAATTTCAGTTTCTTACCTGGAAGATTTTTATAGTAGATATTATTATAATAAAAACAAACAACAATAATAAAAAAAAACACTAAAAAAAGATAAAGAGCAGAAAACAGAAAATAATGAACTCTTAAGAATCTTGATGTCGTTGTCAGCAAGTTGTAGCATTGTATCCTTAAAATAATATACTTATCGGGGAAGCAGACTTGGCCCAGTGGTTAGGGCATCCGTCTACAACATGGGAGGTCCATGGTTCAAACTCCGGGCCTCCTTGACCAGTGTGGAACAGGCCCATATGCAGTGCTGATGCACGCAAGGAGTGCTGTGCCACACAGGGATGTCCCCCGCGTAGGGGAGCCCCATGTGCAAGGAGTGCACCCCATTAGGAGAGTCACCCAGAGCAAAAGAAAGTGCAGCCTGCCCAAGAATGGCACCACCCACACAGAGAGCTGGCACAACAAGATGACGCAACAAAAAGAAACACAGATTCCTGGTGCCACTGACAACAACAGAAGCAGACAAAGAAGAAGATGCAGCAAATAGACACAGAAAACAGACAACCGGGGTGGAGAGGGGAGAGAAATAAAATAAATCTTTAAAAAATAAAATAATATACTTTATATTCCCAATGACTGATAAAATTTTGATATATAAAGCACTTAAAAGGGCTCATGCTAAGGTGACAATTTATCATGAGATCCTGTTACCTTTCCTAAAATCAACCTTAGACAAACCAGAGAGCAAAACAAGGACTCTAAAAATTAAGGGATAGGGAAAAAAAGAAAACACCCTGTAAACCAAGGGTTGAGGAAGGGCTGTTCAGCTGTGGTGTACATGGATAGGATGGTTTTTACCAGTGGTTCTCAAAGTTTGGTGCTGAACCAGCAATGATGACATCACCTGGTAACTAGTTAAACATGTAAATTCTCAGACCCCAACCCAGATCTAAGGAATTAGGAACTCTGAGGGCAGGGCCCTGAAATCTATATTTAACAAGCCCTCTTGTGATTCTGATGCACATCCAAGGTTGAGAACCACTGGTAAAGACGGGCAGTTGAGGTTTTGCTTTGGCCTTTCATCCAGGTGTTTCTGACACATTTGCTTACATTTGGGCAGCAGCCTGGACCTGGATATTCAGTGCAGAAGAGCATGGGGGTAACAGCAGAGCTGAGCCCAAGTGCTGCCGAGGTGAGAAATTGAAAACACACATGACTGGCCAACCTCAGCCATTTACTCCAGTCCTTCAGCCCCAAATTTCCAGAGCTGATGGACAACAACCTGAGCCAACCTCCTGTCTCAAGGTGGTCCTTTCAAGGGCTATCAATGCAAACCTCAACAACAAGAGTTTTTAACAGTGGCAGCAAACATGAGGGGGCTGCTAAGTTTTCTAGCAAATTCTCCTGGTCTTACATAGGGTAGGACTTGGGTTTCATTCCACCCCAATGGCAACTACCAGACAGAGTAACTAGAATCCCTAAAAGGATATGAGCTCCAAGGTCACAATAACTAACAATTGTCTATAAAGAAAGACAGAAAAGTGTATTAAATAATTTCATCTGGTGCAGAAATATGAGAGATTTGCCAAGGACATAAAACAATCATGATACCACTAATATGAAACAATAAAAAAATATTAAAAAGAACCAAGTGGAAACAGTAGGCATGAAGGAATGAGGTGATAGGTGAAATAAAAACATAATACAGCAAATAAATGATAAGATAGATACAACTAAATAACAAACTCACTTCTTGGAAGGACAGATGGTAGAATTCTTTTAAAAGGACCTAGGAAAATATAAAGGGGTAGAAAAACAGTTAAGAGATACAGAGGCTAAAAGTGTGTCAACAGCCGGATAATAGAGTTCTAGAAGGAGAGAAAAAATAAACCTAGAAAGAAGGATCCATGTTATAAAACCTTTTAAATAAATTTAATTGCATTTAAGAAATTTGAATGACCTCACATATAAAGTGACATCAAAGGTTAAACAGAAGAGAAAGGAAAAACACATCCTGAACAGTTGATAATAATATTTAATTATATAAAAATTTGGAAGATGATCCTAAAGGACTTTATAGCAAAAGAGAACAATTGAATCATTTTTTAAATTATTAAAGCAGAAGAAATTTGAATCATCCAAATATAAGTCTAAAACAAAATATCAACAAGCACCAAGACCTAAGCAGTTGGTCTCACAAAGCCCCATGCAGCATATTTGAAAAAAGAAAAAGAAAGAGATAAATCCAAGAGACACCCAAGAGATTAGGGAAACAAGTAAAATTTATTCATAGAGAAAGGAAGAACAGGAACAGAGAACATTTTTTTCTCTTGTTTTCTTGTTTTTGTTTTTGTTTTTCACTATTTTTAAAAAATGTCACATTCAAAAATATGAAGTCCCCACATAGCTTCTACCCCCTTCACCCCACTCCTCCCACTTCAACAACCTCTTTCATCACCATGGGACATTCATTACATTTGGTGAATACATTTTGGAGCACTGCTGCACCACATGGATAGTGATTTACATTGTAGTTTACACTCTCCCCAAGTCCACCCAGTGGGCCATGGCAGGACATACAATGTCCAGCATCTGTCCCTGCAGTACCATCCAGGACACTTCCAAGTCCTGAAAATGTCCCCACATCATATCTCTTCTTCCCTCCTCCTACCCTCAACGACTACCGTGACCACTTTCTCCACATCAATGCTACAATTTCTTGCATTACTAATCACAATAGTTTCATAGTAGAATATCAGGAAGTCCACAATAATCCGTACTCTATTCCTTCATCCTGTGGACCCTGGTATATTATACAATAGTCCACACATTTGGACACACATGTATCTTAATAAATGCTGAAAAATGAATACCATACAGATCATGATCTACAATCATAATGTAATAAAAGTTTAAAATTAGCAACAAAAGAGTATCTTTAGGATTTGAAATACTTAGCACTAAATAAATCTTGGATTGTAAATCATAAAAAATATTCAGAATGGAACAATTAGGAAAATAGCACATGTAAACTTCTGCGGGATATAGTTAAATTAATGCATGAGGGAAATATGTAGCTTTAAATAAATTTATCATAAAGTAAGAACAAGAAGTGAGAAAATTATTCAATCAAAAATGCTGGAATAAAACAAGAAAGCGTGGGCAGCATTGGAGGTTCTTTGGGACCAGGCTGTTTCAGGATTTTTGCAGGGCAGGAGGTGTCTGGACATCGATTTGGTGGGAAGGTAACAGAGAAAATTCATCTATAAAATATAATTGAGACTCTATTACACGGAGGTCCAGGCTGCACTTGGGACGCTCCCTCCTGGGGTGGGCAGAGCCATGGTACTGGTGCTGCAGTGGCGTTTTCTGGAGGCTCGTCAGTATTGGGGAATTCATAAGCCCTGAGCGGTCTATTGAGGGGTTAACAGGACAGGAGGCCTTTGCAAACCAATTTGGGGAGACAAACGGGAGTTTTATTGTGAAGCGGGGGAATTTTTGATTGCAGACACAAATAATAGCACTTCCGCCTAGAGCCCCGCCCCCCCCCAAGCCCTGCTGCCGATCTGCAGTGGACTTAAATTGATTGCAATAAAGAGATGCCACCAGAGTCTGGCAGGGTGGGAGATGTTTGGAAGCTGATTAGAGGAATATTTTGCGAAGCATGGGAATTTCGGGTTTGGACTCTGTTATTAGCGTTTCTGGCTGGAGCCCCATCCCCAGGCCTGGCTATTGATCTGTGTCATTAAATTGGCTGCAGTCTAGAGGTGCCCCCAGGTGGCTGTTCCGCGGGATCACAGGGTGGGAGGGGTCCTGAAGTCAATTGGTGATACATCCACAGAATAGACCCAAGAGAGTGAGTGAATTGTGGGGTTCAGACACTCAGAATAGAGTTTGCGGATGTGACCTCACCCATAGGGCTGGCACCTAGCTGCAGGGATCCCTGAAGCCTGAGTTGCACTGTTAAACGGACTTGAGGTTGCCAGGTCTGAGTCCCCTAAACCCTGGTGGCCCATACCACAGAGACTCACACCTCTTGAGTCTACAATATCTCAGACTTTCCATCCCTGAATCCATCATGCCCTGAGGTCCATCTGAGGTCCTTGAATGACCTAGCCCTCAAGGTTTGTGTTTTTTCTTTTATGTTTTGTTTTGTTTTTATTTTTATTTTATTTTATTTTTTATTTTTTTTAATGTCCTGATTACTAACATTGTATTATCCCCTAGTCTTTTCTCCCAGCGTATCCCCCAAACTCTTTTTTTTTCAGTTATTTAGGGTTTTTTTGTTGTTGTAGTTGTTGTTGCTGTTGTGGTTGGTGTATATCTTTTTTTCCTTTTCCCTACCTGTTCCCTGCCCTTTACCCACCCCCTTTTACTTTCTTTCTTTCTTCTCTTTTTTTTTCTTTTTTCTCTCTCTTTTGTCCCTCATTTTCTTATTTTATTTTATCTTAATTATACAATAGGTGCTGCAGGGAACACCTCACATTTGCTGGGTTTCCTCATCCTCCACTGCCTCATTTATGTGTGAATTTATTTTGGCTACCTACACTACACCCTTTCCCCTACATCTTGATATCCTCCATCAACTACTGTCTCTCCTATATTCCACCTTGCTTTCTCGGATCCACAAAGTGTCTAACTCTAATTTCTAATACCTTTGTTTTGTTTTCTGTCTGTTATCCACTCTTGAAACTGTTGCCTTTCTTTTCTCTTTCCCTATCTCACAAAAATACTAGCTTTTTAATTCATACCATATTCAGTCAACTACCTCATTATAGGTACTCTAGCTACTGCTATAACTCTACACAACTTACAAGAATCTAATATCCATCCTCCCAGATCTCATATTGTTGCTCTGTTAACATTTATCACCAATACTACTCTACACTTTTTCCATGCTTACACAATTGCCTTTCCCCGGCCCTAATACTTTCCTTTAAAGTAAACTCAACCAGCAATAAGAAATAAGAATAAGAAGAAAAAAGTGACAAAGAGAAGATAGAACACTTATGAAAAAACAACAGCTAATTAATCCCCAAGACTAGACAAAGAAGCTAAGGAAATGATTAAACCCATCAAGATAAAATGATGACCAGACAGACAGCAACAAAAATCTGCAAACCAAACCAGTAATCAGGAAAACGTGGCTGAATCCAATGAACAAACTAAAAATAAGGAAGGGAAGCAGAACTTCGCACAAGTAATGAAAGATCTCAGAACATTTATCACCGAAAATTTAATGAAGTAAAGGAAGAGGTTAACAACATGAAGACAACATTTGGAGGGGATATTGTAGACATATGCAAAAAGATAACAGATATGATGGGAATGAACACCACAGTTCAAGAAATAAAAAATACACTTGCAGCAAATATCAGCAAACTAGAAGAGGCAGAGCAGAGAATTAATGATGTGGAAGACAGTACATCGGAAATCAAACAGATAGTAGAATTGGTCAATAAATAGATAGAAAAAATCCAGCTAGGCCTTAGGGATCTGAATGATAATGCAAAATGCTCAAACATATGTATTATAGGCATCCCAGAAGGAGAAGAGAAAGGAAAGGGGTCAGAAGGAGTGTTGCAGCAAATAATGGCTGAAAACTTCCCAAATCTACTGAAAGAGACAGACGTACATATCCAAGAAGCACAGCACACCCCAATCATCATAAACCCCAACAGGCCCAGCCCAAGACATATACTTGTCAAATTATCCAACGCTCAAGACAAAGAGAAAATCCTAAAAGCAGCAAGAGAAAAGAAAACCATCACATACAAGGGAAGCTCAATTAGATTAAGTGCTGATTTCTCTTCTGAAACCATGGAGGCAAGAAGGCAGTGGTATGATATAGTCAAGGTACTAAAGGAAAGAAATTTCCAACCAAGAATACTCTATCCAGCTAAATTAGCATTCAAACATGATGGAGAGTTCAAAATATTCACAGATAAACAGAAACTGAAAGGGTATGCCAACAAGAAACCTCCCCTTCAGGAAATTCTAAAGGGAGTTCTGCAGGAAGAAAGGAAAAACAGGACAGGCAGAGTAGGAGGAGAGTGTAAGAGCAAGAAAAAAGACAAAAAGAGAAGGGGGGAAAAAAAAGCAAACAAAATATGACAAAACCAAGTCCAATCAAAATATGGCTAGCACAAATAATTCCTTTAAAGTAATAACACTGAATGTCAATGGATTAAACTCACCTATCACAAGATTCAGACTGGGACATTGGATAAGGAAATATGACCCAATTATATGCTGTCTACAAGAGACAAATTGTAGACCCAGAGACTTATGGAGGCTGAAAGTGAATGGTTGGGAAACAATCATACAAGCAAACAATAACCAAAAAAAGGCAGGAGTAGCTATATTAATATCAGACAAAATAGACTTTAAATGCAAAACAATTGTGAGAGACAAAGAAGAATACTACATTTTAGTGAAAGGGACAATCTGTCAAGAATATTGAACAATCATAAATATTTATGCTACTAACAAGGGCGCCTCTAAATACGTGAGGCAAACGCTGGAAAAACTAAGTGAAAGAATAGATGCATCTACAATTATAGTGGGGGATTTTAATACACCACTATCAACTCTGGAGAGAACATCTCAAAAGAGAATCACTAAAGAAACAAAATATTGGAACAGTATATTAGAGAAGATGGATCTAATAGACATATATAGATCATTACACCCAAACACAGCAGGATATACATTTTTCTCAAGCACACATGGATCATTCTCCAAGATAGACCATATGCTAGGCCACAAAGAAAGGCATAATGAATTCAGAAAGATTGAAATCATACAAAATAATATATCTGACCACAGTGGAGTGAAGCTGGAAAATTACAAGGGTCAGAGGCCCAGATTTCACACCATGATTTGGAAATTAAACAGCACACTCTTAGAAAAACAGTGGGTCAAAGAGGAAATCTCAAAAGAAATCAATGACTATCTTGAAAGAAATCATAATGATAACACAACATACCAAAATTTATGGGATGCAGCAAAAGCAGTACTGAGAGGGAAATTGATAGCCATAAATTCATACATCAAAAAACAAGAAAGAGCAAAAATTGAAGAACTAACTGCGCATTTGGAAGAATTAGAAAAACAAAAACAAAGTAATCCAACAGGAAGAAGAAGGAAGGAAATAACAAAGATAAGAGCAGAAATACATGAAATAGAAAATAAGAAAGCACTTGAACAGATAAACAAGACCAAGAGCTGGTTTTTTGAGAAGATCAACAAAATTGACAAGCCTTTAGCGAGACTAACAAAGAAAAAAAGAGAGAAGATGCAAATACACAAAATAAGAAATGAGAAAGGCGATATCACCACTGACCCCACAGAAATAAAGACTATCATAAGAGGATACTTTGAAAAACTATATTCCAACAAAAATGACAATTCAGAGGAAATGGACAAATTCCTAGAAACACATAAGCAGCCCATACTGACAAAAGAAGAAATTGATGATCTCAACAACCCAATCAGAAGTAAAGAGATAGAATCAGTCATTAAAAACCTCCCAACTAAGAAGAGCCCAGGACCAGATGGCTTCACAGGTGAATTCTACAAAACATTACAGAAAAAACTAACAAAAATCCTGCTGAAACTCTTCCAAAACATCGAAACACAAGGAACATTGCCTAACACCTTCTATGATGCCAACATTACCCTAGTACCAAAGCCAAACAAAGACACCTCAAGAAAGGAAAATTGCATACCAATTTCTCTAATGAACCTAGACGCAAAAATACTTAACAGAAGACTTGCTAATTGTATTCAACAACACATTAAGTGAATTATACACCACGACCAAGTGGGATTCATTCCAGGTATGCAAGGATGGTTCAACATAAGAAAATCAATGTAATACACCATATAAACAGATTGAAGGAAAAAAAATACATGATTATATCTATAGATGCAGAAAAAGCATTAGACAAAATACAGGACACTTTCTTGATAAAAACACTCCAAAAGATTGGAATACAAAGAAATTTGTTGAACATGATAAAGAGTACATATGAAAAATCTACAGCCAACATTGTTTATGATGAGGAAATCCTAAAATCCTTCCCTCTAAAGTCAGGAAAAAGACATGGATGCCCATTGTCTCCCCTTCTATTTAACATTGTCATTGAAATACTTGCTTGAGCACTGAGGCAAGAACCAGATATAAAAGGCATTCCAATTGGAAAGGAAGAAGTCAAAATTTCATTATTTGCAGATGACATGATCCTATACATAGAAAAACCTGAGAGATCTACAACAAAGAATCTAGAACTCATAAATGAGTTTAGGAAAGTCACAGATTATAATATCAATGTGCAAAAATCAGTAGCATTTCTGTACACCCATAATGAGCAAGATCAGGAGGAAATCAAGAAACAAATACCATTTACAATAGTAAACAAAAAAATCACATATTTAGGAATAAATTTAACTAAAGATGTAAAAACTTATACACTGAGACCTATACAAGACTGTTCAAGGAAATCAAAGAAGACCTAAATAAATGGAAGAATATTCCCTGTTCATGGATAGGAAGACTAAATATTATTAAGATGTCTATCCTACCAACACTGATCTATACATTCAATGCAATCCCAATAAAAATCAACACAGCCTTCTTTAAGGAACTAGAAAAACTAACTATGAAATTTATTTGGAAAGGAAAGAGGCCCTGAATAGCCAAAGATATATTGAAAAAGAAAAATGAAATTGGAGGAATCCCACTACCTGACTTCAAAACATACTGCAAAGCTACAGTAGTGAAAACAGCATGGTATTGGCATAAGGAGAGACACACAGACCAATGGAATAGAATTGAAATTTCTGATATAGAACCTCATATATATAGCCATATAATATTTGATAAAGCCACCAATCCCTCTCAACTGGGAGAGAATGGCCTATTCAACAAATGGTGCCTGAAGAACTGGATATCCATATGCAGAAGAATGAAAGAGGATTACCATCTCACACCTTATACCAAGATCAACTCAAGATGGACCAAAGACCTAAATATAAGAGCCAAGACCTAAAGATCTTGGAAAGCAGTGTAGGGAAACATCTACAGGACCTTGTAATAGGAAATGGCTTCATGAATATCACACCAAAAGTGTGAGCAGCAAAAGAAGAAATAGATAAATGGGACTTCCTCAAAATTAAAGCCTTCTGCACGTCAAAGGATTTTGTCAAGAAAGTAAAAAGGGAACCCACAAAATGGGAGAAAATATTTGGCAACCTTATATCTGATAAGAGACTTATAACTTGCATATATAAAGAACTTCTATATCTTGAAAATAAAAAGATAAACAACCCATTTAAAAAATGGGAAAAAGATTTAAACAGACACTTCTCCAAAGAAGGAATACAAATGGCTAAAAATCACATGAAAAAATGCTCCAAATCTCTAGCTATCAGGGAAAGGCAAATCAAAACTATAGTGATATACCATCTTACTCCCATAAGATTGGCAGCTATGAAAAAAAACAGAAGAATGCAAATGCTGGAGAGGATGTGAAGAAATGGGAACACTCATCCACTGGTGGTGGGAATGCAGAAGGATCCAACCATTCTGGAGGACAGTTTGGTGGTTTCTCAAAAACCTTACCATAGATTTGCCATATGACCCAGCAATACCACTGCTGGGTATATACCCAGCAGAACTGAAAACAAGGACATAAACCGATATATGTACACCAGTGTTCATAGCAGCATTGTTCACTATCACCAAAAGTTGGAATCAACCCATATGCCCATCAACAGATGAGTGGATCAATAAAATGTGGTATATGCATACAATGAAATACTACTCGGCCTTAAGAGCAAATACACTACAAACACACGTGATAACATGGATGAACTTGAGAACCTTATGTTGAGTGAAGCAACCCAGGCATTGAAGGACAAATACTACATGACCTCAATGATATGAAATAAGCAAGTTGCCTCAGAGAGCTAGAGACTGGAAGATAGGCTTACAGGAAATTGGGGAGTGGAAGAAGGATGTGAGCCGATGTCTGCAGGGGTGGAATCTATGATGAGCTGGCAGGAAGTATGAGCAAAAAGAAGATATAAAACATGCAGTCACCCCTCGGGCTGAAGTGTGGTTTGCTGGCCTGGCGGGGGAGCAGCCGCGGCAGGCCAAGCTGCTGCCCCCATAATAGGGTGGCTGGTCAGACTCACCGCCACCCCTGAAGGGAGCTTGGCATGGGCGCAGAGTGCCCTCGGGTCTCCCCTTCTTGGCAGCCATGCTTCCGCGGCCACCCCTCTTCCCGGATGGCGCCACACGATGCCTGTGGGGCGGCACCCTTCTTCTTTCTCCCTGCGCAGGTGCAGGGCAGAAAATTCCAGTCTGCCCTTTTCCCCTCCCCCGACAGCAGCAACAGCCAGGTGTGGGTGGAAAAATCCAGTCTGCCCTTTTCCCTCCCCCCGACAGCAGCAACAGCCAGGCATGGGCGGGAAACTCTAGTCTGCCCTACCCCAGCAACAGCAGCCACCAATCCCTAAACCCTGCCCCTTCCCCCAGCAACAGCGACAGCCAATCCCTAATCACCACCCCTCCCCCATCCGGTACCACCCACTGACCTTTCGCTGGCAACCAATCAGAACAGGGTGTGGCTTCGACCAATCAGCCTTCCCCAGCCCCTATAAAACTGTTGCCTCTCCCTCAGTAAAGTGGACTTGCGTGTTTACCTTGTCTCCGCGGTAATTCTTCTGCCGTGCGCCCTCCAGTCCTGAGAGCCCCCAACAAGGGCCTGGCCTCCCTTGTCCCCAGTTCGTCGCCTGCTTCTCCGGGCGACCCCGTCAGCCGAACCGCGCAACCCCTGTGAGACCGACCCCTCATCTGCTGCCGGACCGACCCCTCATCCCAAGTGGGACTGACCCCTCGTCCAAAGCTGGACCGACCCCTTGTCCGCAGCCAGACCCCACCTCTACCGACCGAGCAAGCTGCCGCAGCTGGCGCCCAATGTGGGGCAAGGCAACTCCACCACAGTCTCACTCCATAACCTGGTGCCACCCCCCCCTCCTCTCTTCTCACCGTGGGACTTCTCTCGTGCAACATTGCTGCTACCTGAGCCTTGGCTACCTCATATGATCCACGGCGGACTGGGAGAATCGCTGGATGGCTTTCTCCTTCCATGTCGGGGACTTATACCGACCTGCTATGATTAAGAGGAGCCTTGGATTTCTTAGGAGCACGCGCTTGCACATCTGAAGTAACCCTACCATAGCCCTACGCTCTCCTCTCTTCTCACCCCTATCTTTTCGCTCTGCATTGCTGCTCCTGAACCTTGGCGACCTCATATGATCCACTGCGGTCTGGGAGAATCGCTGGATGGCTTTCTCCTTCCATGTCGGGGGCTTATACCGACCCGCTATGATTAAGAGGCGCCAATAAAACTCTCAGGAGCACGTCCCTGGGCACCTCCACCCCTGCCTTCACCTCTGCCTCCTCCCCCCTGCGCTTGCTACCCTTTGCCTTGCTCCACTGCTCGTCGTTCTGCCCTCCCCTCGTCGGGGCCTTCTTTTGGCCCGTGACCACCGTTGGAGCCTCACCGGCTCCAATCCCTCATCTCACCGCTCACCTCGGCTCCCATCGCCGTGCTCTCAAGGTAAGGGCCCCTTTTCTTATCGGCTCCAAAAGGCCATTAGCAATGGGTAACATCCTATCTGCTAAGCAAGCCCCGCAAGTTCGGGCCCTCGCCGGTCTCCTAGACACTCACCGGTGTAAGATCTCTTTGAAAACAGCCCCAAGTCTTCTGTAACTGCGGCCCCCCATGCCACCATCACTCTCAAGCAACTCCAGCCCCGCTAAACGGCCCGCAACCCGCTTTCCCCGGCCCGCGGCCTGCTTTCTAGCATCTAATAATGTTTCTGCTTTTAACAGCTCCCCATACTTCTGCAGGCTTCCTCCTGTCTCGACCTCACTCCTCTTCTCAGCCATCCAAAGCGTCCTTTTTCATCCCCCGCCCCCCTCCTTTTTTTGCTTGAACCCCCATTGCGTTGCAGATTGGGCCGCCCCATGTCGGCCCGCCCCGTTAACATCGGCCTCTCTCGCGCCCATGGAGACTTTGGCCTTCTTGTTGCCCTCGCCTATGTCTCCACCACTCCCGACGCTGCCGCCACCTCCGCTGCTGGTGCCCTGACGCGACTTGTCCTCACCGCTGTGATCCTCCAGACCATCACACAGTCTGCCTCTACCGCTCTTCGCCGCCAAGAAGAGATCAACTACCTGTAATGTGCTGTCATTCGGGACTTTTAACAGCAGATGGACCTTATAGCCACCGAGATCAACGAGAATTGGACATTGGCCACCCTTGCTTGCAACGGCAAGATACCACCCCCCAAATTGTACATTTATATCCCCAGCATACTCACCTCCCTCTTCAGCCCCGCTTCTCTCATTGCTTACTGCCTCTTGGGCCTCGGCTACTTGTTGCTGCTGCCATCCTGGCCCTTATTTGAAAAGAAGGGGGAAATGCAGTCACCCCTCAGGCTGAAGTGTGGTTTGCTGGCCTGGCGGGGGAGCAGCCGCGGCAGGCCAAGCTGCTGCCCCCATAATAGGGTGGCTGGTCAGACTCACCGCCACCCCTGAAGGGAGCTTGGCATGGGCGCAGAGTGCCCTCGGGTCTCCCCTTCTCGGCAGCCATGCTTCCGTGGCCGCCCCTCCTCCTGGATGGTGCCACAAAATGCCTGTGGGGCGGCACCCTTCTCCTTCTTTCTCCCTGCGCAGGCGCAGGGCAGAAAATTCCAGTCTGCCCTTTTCCCCTCCCCTGACAGCAGCAACAACCAGGCGTGGGCGGAAAAATCCATTCTGCCCTTTTCCCTCCCCCCGACAGCAGCAACAACCAGGCGTGGGTGGGAAACTCCAGTCTGCCCTCTACCCCAGCAACAGCAGCCACCAATCCCTAAACCCTGCCCCTTCCCCCAGCAACAGCGACAGCCAATCCCTAACCACCACCCTTCCCCCGCCCGGTACCGCCCACTGACCTTTCGCCGGCAACCAATCAGAACAGGGCGTGGCTTCGACCAATCAGCCTTCCCCAGCCCCTATAAAACTGTTGCCTCTCCCTCAGTAAAGTGGACTTGCGTGTTTACCTTGTCTCCGCGGTAGTTCTGCCGTGTGCCCTCCAGTCCTGAGAGCCCCCGACAAGGGCCTGGCCTCCCTTGTCCCCAGTTCATCGCCTGCTTCTCCGGGCGACCCCGTCAGCTGAACCGCACAACCCCTGTGAGACCGACCCCTCGTCTGCTGCCGGACCGACCCCTCATCCCAAGCGAGACTGACCCCTCGTCCAAAGTTGGACCAACCCCTCGTCTGCAGCCAGACCCCACCTCTACCGACCTAGCAAGCCTCTGCAAAAACGGGGCAAGGGGTTGCCTTTGGGTGGGGCTTTGTGGATTTGAGGGGGCTCAGGATGGGCGGATGGGTAATATTGCCCAAAAAATTGGGGGGAGGGAGGGGCAAAATACGAACATGGGAGAGTGTCAGGTGTTGGTTGAGAGTAAAATGCTGAGAAAACCATATCAAAATATAATTAGGAGGGTTATCTGTTTAGGATGCTCAGAGGGGATGGTCTGACAAGGGACGGACTCCTAGGGAATATCTGAATGCTCATTTTGCCAGGGTGGGTTGTACCATTGTGTAGAGACCCAAGTAGTGAGAGTGGGGGTGGACCCACATCCTGGGGAGGACTAATGCCATCAAAAAAGAGGGAACTGTATCTCTTGAGAAGAATGGTGGCTCCCAGGGCATTGGGGCTGTTGATCAAGTCAGGCACTGAACACTGTTGCTAATATCTCTGGACGTGGCTACTCAGGAAATGGAGATTGGCTGTCCCTGTGGGCCCCAAGGGGAGGGGAAAATGGATGTTGCATGGATGGAACCAAAGTAAATGTGGGGGTAAGAGGGGAGTTTCATGAGAGTACACAAGGATTCATATAAAACATGTAATATTACACCAAAAACATATAGGGGATGACAGACTAATAATGTAAACCATAATGTAAAACATAGGATAACTGAATTTTAGAAACCTGTATATCCAGAAATATGGACCACAATGTAAGCACAGATGTCACCTTGTTTGAAAGCTATTGTATCAGAGTCTGTACATCAGTTTAAGTAAATATGATATGAATAAGTTATAAGATTATTGCTGTGGAAGGGAAAACGTTTTATGGTGGATGTGTGGGAGTACTGTATATTGTATATATGAATTACTGTGATCTAAAGCTCTTGTGAAGAGAAGCTCAATAATTAGGAAAAAAGAAAAGAATAAGATAGGATGTAGAATTTTTCCAAATCAATACGTATTCTAGATCTAACCTTTAAACTCATCGCTATATTCCATTTTACTAGTAAGGGAACCTGACATTATATTGGGCTTCACTTTTCAGGAAGTTTTGGATCACAGAGTGGTTCAAGAATGGCAGCAGAGGAATACTGGTATGGGATGTTATTGACAGGTGATATATGATTGACAGGGAGTTATACAGGGCATATATCCAGGGTGCATGGTAATGTTTGGATATACTCATAGTAGAAACAATTAAAAACAACAGCTGGGGCTACTGGGTTCCTGGCCAGGAGAGGGCTCTGTTGTGGTCCCTAGGGGAGCAGCGGCAGTCCCCCAGGTGCAACGGCAAGGACCAGGAAGGAATGAGAGACCAACAGTGACCCCCTGATGCTAGTGACTAAGCTTGTGAGCCTATATGCCTGAAATAAGAACAAGGCCTAGAGCAGCACTGTGCCTAGGAGTTTCCTCCTGACAGCCTTCATGTTACTCAAATGTGGCCAGTCTCGAAGCCAAACTCAGCATGTAAATGCAATGCATTTCCCCCAGCATGGGACATGACACCTGGGGATGAGCCTCCCTGGCACCGAGGGATCACTACCAAGTACCAGCTGATGATGCAGCTAGAAAATGACCTTGAATTAAAGGTTCAATGCTGACCAGCAGAATATCCCTGTCTACATATAATAACAGGAGTTTAAAATGCTGTTTGACCTAAATTAAGGGGGAAATGGAAAGGACAAATGAGTTTATATGGCTATCAGTCTCTAAAAAAGAGTCTGGAGGCTGTCAGAAGGATTGCCCTTATGCACACCTGAGCAGAGTCTCAGAGACAGATAAAGTAGATACAACCCCAGATATTGGTCCTTTTGAGGGCTAAAGAGACCCACAGATTCTATGGTCATGGCAGATGGCGTTCACTGCCATGCCAGTTAACCCTTCTTTGGAGCTGGTGTTTCTGCGTGATGGAGCTGGACTCAGATGGGATCTCTTTTCACGAGCCTTTCATGCTACTTTACTGGAATTGTAGTTGGTGCTGGGGTTTAAGATATATCTAGGGGATTTGAATCTCTGGACTGACAACATGATAGCCAGGCCCTGACCTCAACAGACTTCAGCTCCTACACTCTGATTTATTGGACTTACTCCACTCAGCTAACATGGAGTTGAAGAATGTCAACCACCACACCATGCAGCCTAGATTGCCTACAACTGAAAGCAGAAGGATTGCATCCAATATCCATGTGGAATCTAAACCCCCTCTTGACATAGATGTGGAATGGACACAACCAAGCCAAGGTCCACATGATGGAGGAATACAGTAAGGATCAGAGTGGACTTAATGATATTCTATTCATGAACTATTGTGGTTAATAATCGAGAAAATGTGGCATTGATGTGGAAAAAGTGGCCGTGGTGGCTGCTGGGTGCAGGGAAGGGGAGGAAGAGAAGATATGTGGAGGCATTCTCAGGACTTGGAGTTGTCCTGGGTGGTGCCCCAGGGACAATTGCCAGATGTTGTATGTCCTCCCATGGCCCACTGGATGGGATGAGGGAAAGTGTGAGCTATGGTTTGGAACACGGGACATGGGGTGCAGTGATGCCCGGAGATGTACTCACCAGACGCAATGGATGTGACATGATGATGTGGGAGAGTGTTATTGGGGGTGGAGTGGTGGGGTGGGGGCGGTGGGGGCGAATGGGGACCTCATATTTTTTTAATGTAATATCTTTTAAAGAAAATGAATAAATTGAGTAGAATTTGGAAAATAAAATAAAATAAAACAAGAAAGCATATGAAATGAGTGAATAAAGACAATAAATAACAATTAATAGAGAAGCAAACAATTATTTTAAGACCAAGCAAGCGAAAAGCTAGTTCTTTGAAAAAAAAATCATTAAGTAGACAGACATGTAGCAAGAGTGATCATTAAAAAGGAAGAAAAAATTAATATCAATTAAATTTAATTTAAAATATCAGCTATTTTTGAAGCAAATAACTTAAAGAATAATAAGTATTATGAAAAGATTCACACTATCACAGATCATATGGATGATGAAATAGAAAAATATAAATTGGTACTGACACAGCAGAGACCAATTATATTCCAAAATACAGCTCTTGATACATTTCTATATGAGTTCTCCAAACTTTCAAGGAGCAGTAAATTTTTACCAGTTGTTCATGAAATACAGTAAACAAAAAACTTTCTTCCATGGTAAATGATGCATTATCCATACTAGATGATAACCCTTGGGTTATCTAACTCTGATTCTATGGAAACAATTTTATACAGTTCTAAACTGTGTATACCTGATAATAATGGCATGTAATTTTTATCTATAGTCCTGCATAATCTACTCTGCCTGGTACATGTTCACTTGAATTCCCTCATCCACTGGAAGAGTAAAAAGTTTTGCCTTTTTTTCACATTACTTTCAATACTAGATCTATAAATGTGACTGTTTTTTCCCCTTCTGTAAACTGTTTGCAACACCTCAAACAGTATCCTTAGTAGCTATATAAAAGCTTTTGACATGTGTTTATTTTTATGCCATATGAGCCATAATTTTACCTTTTTTAAACTTATCTTAAAACAAAAAAATTTTGAAAGTCATCAAGTTATTGTAATTCTACACAAAATTAGACAAGGACAATGCAAAATATATATATAGGATTATTTTATGTATGAAAACAAATATAAAAAAGTCTCAATAAAATATTCATTACCCAAATCCAATTGTCAAAAAATATGGTCAAGTAGGCTTTATCTCTGTAATAGAGGAAAGCTTGACATCAGAAAGATTTCTGTTAAAAAAAGAAATACATAATAATTGCAACTAATGCAAAAAATCATTTAACTTCAAAAATCTATTTTTGATAAAAATTCATAAGAAATAACAAAGATCAGAGCAGAACTAAATGAAATAGAAAATAAGAATGTGCTAGATAAAATAAAATAAAAAACAAGAGCTGGTTCTTTGAGAAGAACAACAAAATTGGGAAAATCTTAGCTAGATTAAGAAAGGAAAAAAGCTATATTAACAAAGAAAAAAAGAAAGAAGATGCAAATACACAAAATAAGAAATAAAAAAGGGGAAATTTCCACTGACTCCAAAGAAATAGAGAATATAATAAGAAGATACTTTGAAAAACTACATGCCAACAAGGACAATTTAGAGGAAATGAACAAATTCCTAGAAATGCATAAGCAGCCTACATTGATATAAAAAGAAAATGATGATCTCAACAAACCAATCACAAATAAAGAGAGAGAATCAGTCATTAAAAACCTCCCAACTAAGAAAAGCCCTGGGCCAGATGGCTTCCCGGGTGAACTCTACCAAATATTCTGGAAAGAACTAACACAAATCTTGCTTAAACTCTTTCCAAAAAAATCAAAATTGAAGGGATATTGGCTAATGAATATGATGATGTCAACATTATCCTAATACCAAAGCCAAACAAGACATAACAAGAAATAAAACTTACAGACTGATCTCTCTAATGAACCTAGATGCAAAAATCCTCAACAAAATACTTGATAATCATATTCAATGCCACATTAATGAATTATATGACATGACCAAATGGGTTTCATTCGTGGTATGCAAGGATGGCTAAACATAAGAAAACAATTAATGCAATACCTCACATAAAATAAGTTTAGTAAAGTGGCAAGTTATAAGATTAATGTGCAAAAATCAGTAGCATTTCTGTACACCAATAATGAGCAAGATCAGGAGGAAATCAAGAAACAAATACCATTTACAATAGTCAGTAAAAAAACAAATACCTAGGAATAAATTTAACTAAATATGTAAAATCTTATACACAAGAACTACACAACACTGTTCAAGGAAATCAAAGAAGAACTAAATAAATGGAAGAATATTCCCTGTTCATGGATAGGAGGACTAAATATTACTAAGATATCTATCCTACCAAAACTAATCTACACATTCAATGCAATCCCAATAAAAGTCAACACAGCATTATTTAATGAACTAGGAAAACTAGCTATGAAATTTATTTGGAAAGGAAAGAGGCCCCAAATAGCCAAAGACATATTGAAAAAGAAAAACAAAATTGGAGGAATCACACTATCAGACTTCAAAACATACTACAAAGCTACAGTTGTGAAAACAGCATGGTATTGGCACAAGGAGAGACACACAGATCAATGAAACCAAATTAAGAGTTTTGATATAGATCCTCATATATATAGTCATATAATATTTGATAAACCCACCAAACCTTCTCAACTGGGAGAGAATGGCCTATTCAACAAATGGTGCCTGGAAAACTGGATATTCATATGTAAAAGATTGAAAGAGGATTACCATCTCACACCTTATACAAAAATCAACTCAAGATGGATCAAAGAACTAAATATAAGTGCCAAGACCATAAAGACTTTGGAAAGCAATGTAGGGAAACATCTACAAGAACTTGTAATAGGAAATGGCTTCATGGACGTCACACCAAAAGCACAAGCAGCAAAAGAACAAATAGATAAATGGGACCTTCTCAAAATTAAAGCCTTCTGCACCTCAAAGGAGTTTGTCAAGAAAGTGAAAAGAGAGCCTACACAATGGGAGAAAATATTTGGTAACCATGTATGATAGGAGACTTATAACCTGCATATATAAAGAACTCGTATATATTGAAAATAAAAAGACAACCCATTTAAAAAAATGTGTAAAATATTTAAACAGACACTTCTCCAAAGAAGAAATACACATGAAAAAAATGCTCCAAATCTCTAGTTATCAGGGAAAGGCAAATCAAAACTACAATGAGATAACATCTTACTCCCATAAGATTGGCAACTATGAAAAAAACAGAAGACTACAAATGCTGGAGAGGAAGTGGAGGAATGGGAACACTCATCCACTGCTGGTGGAAATGCAGAAGGATCAGCCATTCTGGAGGACAGTTTGGCGGTTTCTCAAAAAACTACTTATAGATTTGCCATATGACCCAGCAATTCCACTCCTGGGTATATACCCAGTAGAACTGAAAACAAGGACACAAACCGATATATGCACACCAATGTTCATAGCAGCATTGTTCACTATTGCCAAAAGTTGGAATCAACCCACATGTTCATCAACAGATGAATGGATAAATAAAATGTGGTGTATACATACAGTGGAATACTACTCAGCTTTAAGAACAAATACACTACAAACACACGTGATAACATGGGTGAATCTTGAGAACCTTATGTTGAATGAAGCGACCCAGTCATGGAAGGACAAATACTACATGACCTCAATGATATGAAAAAAGTAAAAAAAAGCTGCCTCAGAGAGCTAGAGACTGGATGATAGGCTTAAAGGAAATTCAGGGGTAGAGGCAGGATGTAAGCTGACACCTACGTGGGTGAAATCTATGATAAGCTGAAGGTAAGTATTTGTACAAGGAAGGGATAAAATGAGGGAATAGGGATACCTTTGGGTGGGGATTTGCAGACTTGAGGGAGGCTGGGGATGGAAGGGTGGATAATATTGCCCAAGAAATTGGGGGGAGGGTGGGGCAACAAATGAACATAGGAAATTGTCAGGTATTTAGTTGACAGTATAATGCTGAGAAAACTTTTTCAAAAATATAATAAGGAAGGTTACCTGTTTAAGATGCTTAAAGGGGATAATTGGATGCAAGACAGGCTCCTAGGGCATATGTGAATGCTCATTTTGCCATAGTGGGTTATATTATTGGATAGAGGCCCATATAATGAGAGTGAAGGTACACCTACATCCTGGGGAGGACTGATGTTCTCAAATAGAGGGAACTGTATCTCTCGAGAGAAATGCTGGCTCCCAATGCATTAGGGCAGTTGAGCATGTCAAGGCCTCCACATTTGCAAGTATCTCTGAACATGACCCTTCAAGCAATGAAGATTGACTGTCACTGTGGGCCCTAAGGGGAGGGGGAAACAGGTACTGAATAGATGAAATCAATGTAACTGCATGGGAAATAGAAGTGTTCCACAAGATTACACAAGGATGGATATAAGACATGTAAAATTACACCAAAAATATATAGGGGCTGATAGGCTAAAATGTAAATCATAATGTAAAACATAAGATAACTAAAAATTTAGAAAATTGTATAGTCTAAAATATAAACCACAATGTAAACCCAAGTGATAACTTTTTGAAAGCTATTGTCTCAAGATCTGTACATCAGTTTCACTAAATATGGTATGAATATGTAAAAAGATTATTGCTGTGGAAGGGAAAAGGGTTTTATGGTTGGATATGTCAGAGTACTGTATATTGTACATATGAATTACTGGGATCTAAAACTTTTGTGAAGATAATAATTAGGGGGGAAAAAGTAAAAGAAAGGATGTAGACACTGAGGAAAAGACGGAAGTAGTTGCCTTGCCAATTTGTATACAGGGCAACACTTATCACAGTGATGGAAGGCAAAACATCAAAAAAGCTTTTCAGGAGACTTGCATTCAGCATCCATGTGAAATCTAAGCCCCCTTTTGATATAGATGTGGAGTGGACACAACCGTTCCAAGGTCCACAGGATGGAGGAATAGAGTATGGATTAGAGTGGACTTACTGATATTCTATTCATGAACTATTGTGATTAGTAATCAAAGAAATTGTGGAGTTGGCATGGAGAAAGTGGCCATGATGGCTACTAGGGATAGGGATTGGGAGGACGAGATGTGAGGTGGGTGCATTTTTGGGGGTTGAAGTTGTCCTGGGTGGTGCTGCAGGGACAGATACCAGACATTGTATATCCTCCACTGGGTTGACTGTGGGAGAGTGTGGGCTATGGTGTGGACCATTGACCATGAGATGCAGCAGTGCTCAGAGATGTATTCACCAAGTGCAATGAATGTCTCATGATGATGGAGGAGATTGTTTTTATGGATGGAGGAGTGGGGTGAGGGGAATGGGGAGCATATGGGGACATTAACGTAACATTAAAAAAATAAATAAAGTCCAAAAAAAGCTTTTGCATTTTTAAATTTTTTGATACCCCAATTTATTTTTACCTTATTTTTTCTAAATTAATATGTATTCTATATCTAACCTTTAAACTCATCACTATATTCCATTTTACTATTAATGGAACCTGGCAATATATTGGGTTTCACTTTTGAAGAAATTTTGGGTCACAGAGAGGTTCAACAATGGCAGGGGAGTAATACTGTTGTGGGATGTTTTTGACAGGGTACACATGGTAGGCAGGGAGTTCTCCAGGGCATATATCCAGGGTACATAAAAAGATTTGGATATTTGCATAATGGATACAATTAAAAACAGCAACTGAGGGAGTGCTGAGTTCCTAGCCAGGGGTGCTCTATCACAGTCCCTAAAGGAACAGCAACAATCCCCCAAGTGCAATGGCAAAGACCAAAAAATAAGGAAGGTCCAACAATGAGCCCTTGGTACTAATGACTATGTTTGTGAGCCTGTGCACATGACATAAGAATAAGGCCTAGAACTGCAGGGTGCCTAAGAGTTACTTCCTGAGATCCACTGTGTTGCTCAAATGTGACCAGTCTTGAAGCCAAACTCAGCATGTGAATGTGTTGCCTGCCCCCCAGTGTGGGACATGACTCCTGGGGATAAGCCTCCCTGGTGCTGAGGGATTACTACCAAGTACCAGCTTATGATGTAACTAGAAAATGGCCTTGAATAAAAGGGTCAACTTGGACCAGCAGAATATCTCAGTCTACATATAATACCAGGAGTTAAAAATGCTTTTCGACCTGAATAAAAGGGGGAAATGGAAAGGACAAATGAGTTTATATGGCTATCAATCTTCAAAAAGAGCCAGGAGGTTACCAGAGGGGTTGCCCTTATGCACACCTGAGCAGAGTCCCAGAGACAGATAAAGTAGATACAACCCCAGATATTAGTTCTTCTGAGGGCTACAGAGGCCCACAGGTTCTATGATCATGGCAGATGGAGTTCAGTGCCATGTCAGTTGGCCCTAGTTTGGAGTTTGTATTTCTGTGTGTTGGAGCTGGACTCAGATGTGATCTTTGTTCACAAGTCTCTCCTGTTACTTTTACTGCAACTGTAGTTGGTGCTGGGGTTTAATGTATACCCAGGGGACCTGAATCTCTGGACTGACCATGTGAGAGCCAGGCACTAAGGCTTATCAGGCTTGCAACTCCTACACTCTGGATTATTGGACTTACCTGACTCAGCTAACATGGAGGTGAAGAAGGTCAACCACCACACCAGGAGCCAAGAGTGCCTACAACTGAAAGCAGGAGAATTGCATCCAGCATGCATGTGGAATCTAACGCCCCTCTTGATATATATGTGAAGTGAACACAACCATTCTAACGTCCACAGGATGGAGTAATAGAGATTGGATTAGAGTAGACTTACTGATACTCTATTCATGAACTATTGTGATTAGTAATCAAAGAAAATGTGGCATTGGTGTGAGAAAGTGGCTGTGGTGGCTGTTGGGGGTAGGGAGTGAGAGGAAGAAATGTGATGTGAGGGCATTTGCAGGGACAGTTACCAGACATTTTATGTCCTCCCATGGCCCACTGGGTGGACTGCGGGAGAGTGTGGGCTATGGTGTGGACCATTGAGCATGAGATGCAGCGGTGCTTAGGGATGTATTCACCAAATGAAATGAATGTCTCATGAAGATGAAGGAGGTTGTTCTTATGGATGGAGGAGTGGTGTGAGGGGGGTGGGTGGTATATGGGGACCTCATATTTTTTTAATGTGACATTAAAGAAATAAAGACAAAAACTAAAAAATAAATATATCACATAAATAGATCAAAGTAAAAAATCACATTATCATATCTATAGACCCAGAAAAAGCATTTGATAAACTAAGCACCCTTTCTTGGTAGAAACACTACAAAAGAGAGGAATAGAGGGAAGCTTTCTGAATACGATAAAGGGTATATATGAAAACCCCACTGCTAACGTCATTTATAATGCTGAAATCCTAAAATCTTTCCTTAAGATCAGAAACAAGACAAAGATGCTCACTATCACCCCTCCTATTTAACATTGTCTTAGAAGTATGTGCTTGAGCAGAGGGGGAGGAACCAGATATAAAAGGCATTCATATTGGAAAGGAAAGAGTCATAATTTCACTATTTGCCTATGACATGATCCTACACATAGAAAGTCCTGAGAAATCTAAAACAAGGCTTCTAGAACTTATAAATGAGTTTTGTAAAGTCACAGGTTCTAAGATCAAAGCGCAAAAATCAGTAGCAATTCCATACACTATTAATGAGCAATCTGAGGAAGAATACAAGGGACAAATACCATTTACAATAGCAAAGAAAAAATCAAATACTTAGGAATGAATTTAAGTAAAGACGTAAAAGACATACACAGAAATCTACACAACAATGTTGAAGGAAATCAAGGAGACTTAATAAATGGAAGAATATTCCAGGCTCATGGATAGGAAGAGTAAATATCATTAAGATGTCTATCCTACCCAAAAGGATCTACAAATTCAATTCTATCTCAATAAAAATCAACACAGCATATTTTAAAGAACTAGAAAAAATGAACTATGAAATTTATTTGGAAAGGAAAGAGACTCCGAGTAGCCATAGACCTATTGAAAAAGAAAAATGAAATTGGAGGAATCACACTACCTGGCTTTAAAACATATTACAAAGCTACAATAGTGAAAATGGCATGATAGTGGCAAAAAGCATAGACACCTTGACCAATGGAACTGAATTGAGAGTTCTGATATAGATCATCATATACACAGCCATATGGTATTCAACAAGGCCACCAAACCCTCTCAACTGGGAGTGAATGACTTGTTCAACAACTGGTGCTTGGAGAGCTGGATATCCATATGTAAAAGAATGAATCATCTCACACCTTATACAAAAAAATCAACTTAAGATGGATCAAAGACCTAAATATAAGAGCCAAGTCCTTAAAGACCTTGGAAAACAATGTAGGAAAGCATCTACAGGAACTTGTAAAAGGAAATGGCTTTATGAACTTGACACCCAAAGTACAAGCAGCAAAAGAACAAATAGATGAATGCAACCTCCTCAAAATTAAAGTCTTTTGCACCTCAAAGCAGAGTGTCAAGAAAGTAAAAAGATTGTCTACCCAATGGGAGAAAATATTTGATAAACATATATCTGATAGTAGACTAATATTCTGCATATATAAAGAAATCCTATATCTCAAAAATAAAAACACAAACAATCCATTTAAAAAATGAGCAAGAGATTTGAACAGATGCTTCTCCAACAAAGAAATACAAATGGCTAAAAAGCACCTGAAAAGATGCTGAAAATCACTAGCTATTAGAGAAATACAAACGAAAACTACAGTGAAATACCATCTTACTTCCATTAGACTGGCAGCTATTAAAAAAGAGAAGATTACAAATGTTGGAGAGGATGTAGAGGAATAGGAACACTCATCCACTGTTGGTTGGAGAGCAGAAGGATCCAGCCGTTCTGGAGGACAGTTTGGTGGTTTCTCAAAAAAAAACTAGCTATAGATTTGCCATAAGACCCAGCAATTCCACTGCTGGGCATACATCCAGTAGAACTGAAAACAAGGACACAAACTGATACATGCACACCAATGTTCATAGCAACACTAGTCACTATTGCCAAAAGTTGTTAGCTGACCTGGGTAAGTCCAATGAACAAGAGAGTGGAAGTTGCAACACTGCTGAGGCTTAGAGTCCAGCTGGCACATGGGCACAAGTCTCCTGAGTATACACCATCTCTTGTGCCAATCACAGGTTCAATAAAAGTGAAAAAGAGGCATGTGTAGGAGACCACATCCGAGTCCAGCTAAATCACACTCAGGAGCACATATTCCAAAGTAGGGCACTGTGACATGGCACAGAACTCCAAATCCATCTACCATGACCATATACTCTGTGGATCTTTGTAGCCTTCTGAAGAACCAGCACCTAGGGTTGAATCTAATTTGGTTCTCTCTGGGTTCCTGCTGAAGTGTCCATAAGCATGACCCCTATGATGACCTCCTGAATCTTTTTGGAAGACTCTTAGCCATATAAACTCATTTGTCTTTGCCATTTCCCTTTTTATTTAAGGTCAAAAAGCAGTTTTTAAAACTTGATCTACCATATAGGCTGAGATATTTTGCTCGTCTGAGTTGAAACTTTAATTCAAGGTCTCTTTCTAGTTGCATCAGCAGTAAGTAATTGGTAGTAGTCCCTTGGTGCTTGGGAGGCTCATCCCTGGGAGTCATGTCCCATTCTGTGGGGAAGTAATGCTTTTACATGCTGAGTTTGGATTAGAGAGTGGCCACATTCGAGCTACATGGAGGCTCTCAGGAGGTAAATCTTAGGCACCCTGCACTATAGGTCTAGTTTATATTTCAAGCACACAGACTCTTAAGCATAGTCATCAGTATCAAGGGCTCATTACTGGACCATCCTTCCTTGTTGGTCTTTGCTGCTGGACTTGTGGGATTATTGTTGTTCCGTTGGGGTATGTGACAGAGCTCACCTGGGTTAGGAACTCAGCACTCCCTCTGTTGACGTTTGTAACTGTATCTACTATAAAAATACACAACATGTATCAGAACATTTTTACATCCCCTATATACATGCCCTAGAGAACTCCCTCCACTCACATACCCCAATCAATAACACCCCACACCAGTGTTCCTCCCCTGCCATAATTGTATCTCTCTGTGGTTCAAAACTTCTTCAACAATGAAGCCTAATATATTGCCAAATTCAATTAATAGGAAATTGAAATATAGTGATGGGATTAAATTTTAGAAATAGAATACATCATAATTTAGAAATATTAAATTAAAGTAGCGGTACTGAGAGGGAAATTGCGGTACTGAGAGGGAAATTTATAGCCATAAATTCATATATCAAAAAAGAAGAAAGAGCAAATATTGGAGAACTAACTGCACTTTTGACGGAATTAGAAAAACAACAACAAAGTAACCCAACAGGAAGAAGAAGGAAGGAAATAACAAAGATAAGAGCAGAACTAAATGAAATAGAAAATAAGAAAGCACTTGAAAAAATAAACAAGACCAAGAGCTGGTTTTTTGAGAAGATCAACAAAATTGACAAGCCTTTAGCAAGACTAACAAAGAAAAAAAGAGAAAACATGCAAATACACAAAATAAGAAATGAGAAAGGTGATATCACCACTGACCCCACAGAAATAAAGACTATAATAAGAGGATACTTTGAAAAACTATATTCCAACAAAAATGACAATTTAGAGGAAATGGACAAATTCCTAGAAACACATAAGCAGCCCATATTGACGAAAGAAGAAATTGATGATCTTAACAAACCAATCACAAGCAAAGAGATAGAATCAGTCATTAAAAATCTCCCAACTAAGAAGAGCCCAGGGCCAGACGGCTTCACAGGTGAATTCTACAAAACATTCCAGAAAGAACTAACACCAATCCTGTTGAAACTATTCCAAAAAATCGAAACAGAAGGAACACTGCCTAATTCCTTCTATGATGCCAACATTACCCTAGTACCAAAGCCAAACAGAGACACCACAAGAAAGGAAAATTACAGACCAATTTCTCTAATGAACCTAGACGCAAAAATACTTAACAAAATACTTGCTAATCGTATTCAACAACACATTAAACGAATTATACACCACGACCAAGTGGGATTTTTTCCAGGTATGCAAGGGTGGTTCAACATAAGAAAATCAATCAATGTAATACACCATATAAACAGATTGAGAGAAAAAAAACACATGATTATATCTATAGATGCAGAAAAGGCATTTGACAAAATACAGCACCCCTTCCTGATAAAAACACTCCAAAAGATCAGAATACAAGGAAACTTTTTGAACATGATAAAGAGTATATATGAAAAACCTAAAGCCAACATTGTTTACAATGGCGAAATCCTGAAATCCTTCCCTCTAAACTCAGGAACAAGACAAGGATGCCCATTGTCTCCGCTCCTATTTAACATTGTCTTGGAAGTACTTGCTCGAGCACTGAGACAAGAACCAGATATAAAAGGCATTCAAATTGGAAGGGAAGAAGTCAAAATTTCATTATTTGCAGATGACATGATCCTATATATAGAAAACCCTGAGAGATCTACAACAAAGCTCCTAGAACTCATAAAGGAGTTTAGCAAAGTCGCGGGTTATAAGATCAATGCGTAAAAATCAGTAGCATTTCTGTACACCAATAATGAGCAAGATCAGGAGGAAATCAAGAAACAAATACCATTCACAATAGTAAATTAAAAAATCAAATACTTAGGAATAAATTTAACTAAAGAGGTAAAAAAACTTATACATCGAGAACTATACAAGATTGTTCAAGGAAATCAAAGAAGACCTAAATAAATGGAAGAATATTCCCTGTTCATGGATAGGAAGACTGAATATTATTAAGATGTCTATCCTACCAAAACTGATCTACACATTCAATGCAATCCCAATAAAAATCAACACAGCCTTCTTTAAGGAACTAGGAAAACTAACTATGAAATTTATTTGGAATAGAAAGAGGCCCCGAATAGCCAAAGACATATTGAAAAAGAAAAACGAAATAGGAGGAATCACACTTCCTGACTTCAAAACATACTACAAAGCTACAGTAGTGAAAACAGCATGTTACTGGCATAAGGAGAGACACACAGACCAATGGAATCGAATTGAAAGTTCAGATATAGAACCTCATGTATATAGCCATATAATATTCAATCAAGCCACCAAACCCTCTCAACTGGGAGAGAATGGCCTATTCAACAAATGGTGCCTGGAAAACTGGATAGCCATATGTAGAAGAATGAAAGAGGATTACCATCTCACACCTTATACAAAGATCAACTCAAGATGGATCAAAGACCTAAATATAAGAGCCAAGACCATAAAAACCTTAGAAAGCAGTGTAGGGAAACATCTACAGGACCTTGTAATAGGAAATGGATTTATGAATATCTCACCAAAAGCACGAGCAGCAAAAGAACTAATAGATAAATGGGACTTCCTCAAAATTAAAGCCTTCTGCACCTCAAAGGAGTTTGTCAAGAAAGTAAAAAGGGAGCCCACACAGTGGGAGAAAATATTTGGCAATCATATATCTGATAAGAAACTTATAACTTGCATATATAAAGAACTCCTATATCTTGAAAATAAAAAGATAAACAACCCATTTAAAAAATGGGAAAAAGATTTAAACAGACACTTCTCCAAAGAAGAAATACAAATGGCTAAAAAGCACATGAAAAAATGCTCCAAATCTCTAGCTATCAGGGAAATGCAAATCAAAACTACAATGAGATACCATCTTACTCCCATAAGATTGGCAGCCATGAAAAAAAACAGTAGAATACAAATGCTGGAGAGGATGTGAAGAAAGGGGAACACTCATCCATTGCTGGTGGGAATGCAGAAGGATCCAACCATTCTGGAGGACAGTTTGGCGGTTTCTCAAAAAATTATCCATAGATTTGCCATATGACCCAGCAATACCACTGCTGGCTATATACCCATCAGATCTGAAAACAAGGACACAAACCGATATATGTACACCAATGTTCATAGCAGCATTGTTCACTATCGCCAAAAGTTGGAATCAATCCAAATGTCCATCAACAGATGAGTGGATCAATAAAATGTGGTATATACACACAATGGAATACTACTCAGCTGTAAGAACCAATACACTACAATCACACGTGATAACATGGATGAACCTTGAGAATCTTATGTTGAGTGAAGCAACCCAGGCATTGAAGGACAAATACTATATGACCTCAATGATATGAAATAAGTTAACTGCCTCAGAGAGCTAGACACCGGAAAAGAGGCTTACAGGAAATCGGGGGGTGGAGGAAGGATGTGAGTTAACGTCTGGAGGGGTGGAATCTGTGATGAGCTGGCGGTAAGTATGAGCACAAAGAAGGGACAAAATGGGGGCAAGGGGTTACCTTCGGGTGGGGTTTTCTGGGTTTGAGGGGGGCTGGGGATGGGAAGAGGGGTAATATTGTCCAAGAAATAGGTGGGAGGGAGGGGCAACATACGAACATGGGAGAGTGTCAGAAGTTCGTTGAGAACTAAATGTTGAGTAAAACGTATCAAAGTATAAGTAGGAGGGTTACCTGGTTAGGACGCTCAGGGGGTATGGTCTGATGCGGGACGGACTCTGGAGGGAATAGCTGAAGGCTCATTTTGCCAAGGTGGGTTCTACCATTGGGTGGGCTGGACCCATATCCTGGGGAAGACTAATGCCGTCAAATAGAGAGAACTGTATCTCTCATGAGAAAGGATGGCTCCCAGGGCATTAGATTGGCAGGCGTTATGGGCCCTAAGGGGAGGGGAAAATGGATGTGGAATGGATGGAACAAAGGTAAATAAGGGGGCAAAAGAGGAGTTATGTGAGAGTACATGAGGATGAATATAAAACAGCTAATATTACACCAAAAACATATAGGGGACGACAGACTAATAATGAAAACCATAAGACAAAACATAGGATAACTAAAAAATTTAGAAAACTGTACAACCTAAAGTATGGACCACATAGTAAGCACAAATGCCACCTTGTTTGAAAATTATAGTTTCAGAATCTGTACATCAGTTTCAGGAAATATGATATGAATAAGTTAAAAGATTATTGCTGTGGAAGGGAAAAGGTTTTATGGTGGATCTGGGGAAATACTGTATATTGTATATATGAATTTCGGTGATCTAAGACTCTTCTGAAGCTGACATTATGTTGGGATTCACTTTACGGGCAGTTTTGGATCACAGAGTGGTTCAACAATGGCAGCGGAGGAATACTGATATGGGATGTTATTGACAGGATATATATGGTTGACAGGGAGTTATACAGGGCATATGCCCAGGGTATATGGTAATGTCTATATATACTCATAGTGGAAACAATTAAAAACAACAGCTGGGGGGGTACTGGGCTCCTGGCCGGGGGGTCACTGTTGTGGGCCCTGGGAGAGCAGCAGCAATCCTCCAGGTGCAATGGCAAGAACCAGGAAGGAAGGAGGGCCCAACAGTGGGCTCTTGATACTAATGGCTACACTTTTGAGTCTATACACCTGCAATAAGAACAAGGCCTAGAGTAGCATTGTGCCTGGGGGTTTCCTCCTGACAGCCTTCATGTTACTCAAATGTGGCCACTCTCACAGCCAAACTCAGCATGTAGATGCGATGCATTCCCCCCAGCGTGGGACACGACATCCGGGGATGAGCCTCCCTGGCACCGAGGGATCACTACCACATACCAGCTGAAGAAGCAACTAGAAAATGACCTTGAATTAAAGATTCAATGCAGAACAGCAGAATATACCTGTCTACATATAATAACATGACTTCGGGAAGTGGTTTGACCTAATGTAAGGGGGAAATGGAAAGGAGAAATGAGATTATAAGGCTGTGAGTCTCTAAAAAAGAGTCTGGAGGTTGTCAGAAGGAATACCCCTATGTACAACTGAACAGAGTCTAAGAGACAGATAAGGTAGATACAACCCCAGGTATTGGTTCTTTCGAGGGATAAAGAGACCCACGGGTTCTATGGTCATGGCAGAAGGAGTTCACTGCCATGACAGATGGCCCTTCTTTGGAGCTGGTGTTTCTGCGTGATGGAATTGGACTCAGAGGGGATCTCTTTTCACAAGACTTGCATGCTACTTTATTGGAATTGTAGTTGGTGCTGGGTTTAAGATATATGTAGGGGATTTGAATCTCTGGACTGATAATATGACACCCAGGCCCAGAGCCTCAACAGACTTCAGCTCCTACACTTTGATTTATTGGATTTACTCCACTCAGCTAACATGGAGTTGAAGAAGGTCAACCACCACAACATGGAGCCTAGAGTGTCTACAACTAGAAGTGGGAGGAGTGCATCCAGTACCCATGTGGAATCTAAGCCCTCACTTGACATAGGTGTGCAATGGACACAACCAATCCAATGTCCACAGAGAAAATGTGGAATGTGTGTGGGAACGGTAGCCATGGGGGCTGCTGGGTGTGAGGAACGGGAGGAAGAGATGAGATGTGGAGGCGTTTTCGGGACATGGAGTTGTCCTGGATAGTGCTTCACGGACAATTACGGGACACTGTAGATCCCCCCAGGGCCCACTGGATGGAACATGAGAGAGTCTGGGCTATGATGTGGACCATTGACTATGGGGTGCAGTGATGCTCAGAGATGAACTTACCAGGTGCAATGGATGTGTCATGATGATGGGAGAGAGTGTTGCTGTGGGGGGAGTGGGGGGCGGGGGCGGTGGGGTTGAATGGGACCTCATATTTTTTTAAATGTAATTAAAAATAATAATAATAAATAAATAATTAAAAAATAAAATAAAATAAAGTAAAAGTAAATTGGTGTATTAATAAAATGAAAAATATTATTAACCATTGTTTTAAACATTTTGCCTTTCATCACTGTAATAGGCATTGCCCTGTATGTTCAGTGGCAAGGCACTTTCTTTTCTTTCTCCCTCAGTATCTACATCCTTTTTCTTTTTCTAATCTTTTTAAGTTCTGTCTTCAAAAAAGTTTTAGATCATGGTAATTCACATGCACAATGTAGGGGATTCCCATATATCCAACATCAAACCCTTTCCCCCTTTCCCCACCAATCATCTTTTTACATGTTCATGTTATATTTGCTGCAGCTTATGTACAGATTTTGAAACATAGCTATCAAACATAGTTCCATTTTGACTGACATTATGGTTTCTATTCTAGAATGTACAAATTTCTAAAATTTTAGCTTCCTTATGTTTTATATTATGGTTTACATTTTAGCCTATAGACTTTTATACACTTTTGGTGTAAGTTAACATGTCCTATATACATCATTTCATGATCTTGTTGAGCACTTCCATTGCCCCCTAGTTGCCCTTCTTCCATCTATTCTATACCTCTCTCCCACTCCCACAGTGAAAATCAATCTTCACTACTTGAGTGATCAGATTTAGAGATACTGTAACAATACTGAGGGCTTGATATACTAGACTGTCCTAACTAATTGGGAACCACTGATTCTCTCAAGAGACTCAATTCCCTCTATTTGGGAATATCAGGTTTCCCCAGGATATGAGTACACTGTCACACTCATTGTGCATTCTATTTCTAATCTTTAAACCTATTATTACTATTTCATTTTCCTTCTAATTGAATCTGGCAATATATTAGGCTTCATTTTTTAAGAAGTTTTGGGCCATAGGGGTTCAATTCTGGCAGGGGAGGAACAGTGGTATGGGATGTTATTGATGGGGGAAACATGGTTGGGAGGTAGTTCTCAAGGGTATGGATATAGGGTATATAAAATTTTTTGTATATATGTTGGTTATTTTCATAGTAATTACAGTTACAAATGACAACTGAGGGAGTGCTGAGTTCCTAGCTGGGGGAGCTCTGTCGCATTTCCCAATGGAACAGCAACAATCCCCCAGGAACAAGGGTAAAGACCAGTGAAGAAGGATGGTCCAATGATGAACCCTTGATACTGATGACTATGCTTATGTCTAAATGCCTGACATTTCAACTAGGCTTAGAGTTTCAGGGTGCCTAAGAGTTACCTCCTGAGAGCCTCCATGTTGCTCAAATGTGACCACATGTAAATGCATTACCTTTTTCCCACCATGGGACATGACTACTGGGAATGAGCCTCTCTGGTGCCAAGGGATTACTACTAATCACTAACTGGTGATGCAACTAGAAAAAGACCTTGAATAAAAGGTGGAAATGGTAAAGGCAAATGAATTTATATGGCTAAAAGTCTTCAAAAATGAGTTAGAGATCATCAGAGAGGTCATCCTTATGCACTTCTCAGCAAGATCCCAGAGACAGCCAAAGTAGAATAAACCCCAGGTACTGGTGCTCCTGATAAGTATGGAGACACAGGTTCTAAAGTCATGGCAGATTGTTCTGGAGATCAAGCCTTGTCAGTGGGCCCTATTTTGTAATTTCTGTTCCTGAATGTGCTGGAGTTGGACTCAGATGTGAGGTATCTACACATGCCTCTTCTCTCACTTTTACTGAACCTGTGGTTGGCACTGGGGTTGGTTTATACACAGGAGACTTGAATCCCTGGACTGCCCATATGCCAGCTGGACCCTAAGCCTCAGAAGATTTGCAACTCCTACTATCTGGTTTATTGGTCTTACCCCGGTCAGCTAACAGGGAGGTGAAGGTGGTCAACCACCACACCAGGGAACCAAGAATGCCAATAACTGCAAGCAGGAGAATCACACTCATCAGACATGTGGGATCTAAGCCCTCTCTCATTATAGAGGTGGAGTGGACATCACCATCCCAGGGTCCATAGGATGTTGTAATAAAATATGGATTAGAGTGAACTTACTGGTATTCTACTATAGAACTATTGTGAATAGTAATGGAAGAAATTGTAGCATTGGTGTGGAGCAAGTGGCTATGGTAGTTGCTGAGGGCAGGGAGAGGGAAGAATAGAGGTGATGTGGGGGCATTTTCAGAACCTGGAGTTGTTCTAAATGATATTGCAGGGACAGATGCTGGTTATTATATATCCTGCCATACCTACTGAATGTACTGAAGAGAGCATAAACTGCAATGTATACTATAATCCATGTGGTGCAGCAGTGCTTTAAAATTTATTCATCAAATGTAATGAATGTGCCACAATGATGAAAGAGGTTGTTCACATGGTAGAAATGGGGTATGGTGGGGTGTGGGGTATATGGGATCATCTTATATTTTTTAATGTAACATATGTTTGATCTATGTGTCTTCAAAAATACAAATAAAAAAGAAAATACTAAGGTAAAAAAGAGAAAGATAATTTAATTTGATATTCAAGTTAAGAATTTACTATTTACAAAGAATAAATATTATTCCTACACCAAAAAGAAAAAACTCATTATAAACCAAGAGTTGAAGGAAACTTCAATAGTTTTCATAAAACACCTCTATGTATATTTAGTTAACTTACCCATTACTGAATGTCTTAGTTCTAACTGCATGTGTATTGATAATTGACTATTTAATAGCACACTGTTTATTTCAACTATACGTTATAAGGTTTTATCAAAGGGCTTTGTTGGGGAAAAAAAATCTTTGTAAGAAGACAGTTCTTCCCTAACCACGTCCACTTGCTCAATCATTCAATATTTATTAATGACTACATGTCAGGCATAACTTTAAACACCAAGTAAAAACTTGTTGGTAAAAGAGCCATGTTCCTTATTCTAACAAAACCAGCAATATTCGGTGAGAAATTCCCCTGTCCAGCCTCTCTGGTAAGCATGAGAGTACAATGGTGACTGAGGAAAAATTGCCTTTAAATCAACAATAATTATTAACATTTACTAAGGTGCCCCACATGCCAGGCACTAATTTAAGTAAGTACTTAATGTGCCTTCACATCATATAATTGTCAAAGGAGTTTAGTCAATATTCTTCCAGATATGTGTGTAAATAACAGAAATCTCAAGTCAAATTGACCTACAAAGTAAGGAAATATCTTATTATAGGAAGACAGAATGTAGGACAGACTTCAGTTTGATTCAGTGTCCCCAAATTTCCCAAGGATACAGACTCTTTCCATCATTCCACTCTGCCTTCCATAGTACTATCTTCATCCTAAAGATGGTACCCTCATAGTCATAAGTTTGCAGTCAAAGACCCCTTGTTCATTCCCTGTGAGAAAGAAATAGTAGAAAACACATGCTCTTTATTATGTGTCAGACAACCTTGTAAGGGCTTAACACACTTAAATTCATTTAAATTATCCCAACAACTTGATAAGGTAAGTACTATTAGTATCATCATTTTATGGAAGTGGAAACTTGGATATATAACACTCAATACCATACTTAATTTTCTGTTGCTCTCTTCTGACAGCAAGAAAGAACTTTCCCTGAAATCTCCAACAGTCCTCTCTTCTGGTTGAATCACTTCCATTAATGAAGCTATAACAAGTGAGTGTGATAGAATTGCCATGGATGAGTTTAGAGACTACTAAAACTCCATTCCTGGAATTGAAGGAAGAGTCATATTCCCTTGCATCTCTAGATTATGTAAAATGACAAGGGAACCAAAAAGGAGTTACGATAGGAAGGATTATACTTCAGTGAATACAGGGTAAATTGCCAATGCTGTCCATTACAGGAATTTATGAAATAGGTGGCATTTATTAGGCCAAACTTCTCTATGAGAAAACTAAATCATAGAGGGCTTATTTACAGATGGCCAATGTGTGCTTGATTCCAGGACCTGAGCTCTGATTCTGTGATACACTGACTGTCTTCAAAGGAACAAGGTGAATGGAAAGTTCAAATGAGAGAAGCAAAGGCAATATGTTCTGTTAGAGTGGATGCACATGGTGCTATCAGTATATGTAGGAAGGCAACTTCCTGCAAACCCAGAGGACATGCTATTGTTCGCCATAAAAAGGCATGAGCAGAAGGAAAGAAGCACATGTAGTAAATGCCAGGGTAAAGAGTGTACATGGAGCACTGGGATGAAATAAAAACAGTTCAGTGTGGCTAATCAATCATGGCAGAGACTATTGAGAGAAGAACTGTTCAAAGAAGCACGAGTCCAAAAATATAAAGTCAGTTAAGCCATCTAAGGACTTAAGGTCATTCTGAAGGATTTCAAACCATGATGAAATTTGTATGTTCGAAATGATCTATTCGCTACCATGTATTTAATGGTGTATGACAGGAGTCCACTACTTCAGGTCAAGGGTTTATATGAGCATCCTCTGAGGAACTTCCTTTCATGCTCCAAATCCCGGTTTAGAGAGGTTGCCACATACCATGAAGGATTCCTAGAAATGACTTGTATGTAAATATACACACTCATGACTCATTTTAAGTTAACTCCATTATATTCACAGCATCATTTCATCTGATTGTAAGATTTTGTCAAATTGTTTATTCTCAGTAAAGAACTTCATGTCCCAGCTGATGGCAGCTAGGCTAGATCCAGCTGTCAGGTTTAGAAGACCATTTTGTCTACCTTAATTGTCTCCAGCTTTTGTTGTACCTGTGAGTTGTTCTTGTACAAGTTTCCCTGATATACATGTACAATAGTTTCTCTTTGGATCTATACCAGAAATGAAATCACTGGGTCAAATTTTTTACATTGTGTTTACATAACACTTTCCAATTCATAGGTATATAAAATATTTTCACATTAATTTTCAGTTATACTCATAACATCCCATTGAAGGAGGCATTATTATACCAAATGCATGGGGATAAAACTAAGAATTTTAGTGGTTGTACTTTAAAAATGAATGGAAATTTATATTGTGAAATCATCTAGTTCAACCTTCCTGTTTACAAATAAGGGAACAGAGGCCCAGTGTGATTGTGTGTCCCAACACTTTATTTGACTCACTTAGTTTTATGTCTAACCCACAGGCTTGAGAATCAAGGCAAAGAAAACTTCAAAAGACTGAGCCAATGCCACTGAGATCTGAGCTTGTTTGTGGAGCATGTGGGGACTTGGACCTGCTACTCCAGTCCCCAGGGTGGTTGGGGTTGCCCGCTAAGCAAGTTGAAATGTGACTTTTTACAAACCCTGAATCAGTGGGGATACTAAGTTAACCATTATTGAGCACCTAGGTGAATAAGACCTCTGTGCAGAGTCTCTGTCTGTACCCTGACTCTTCCATGGGGACCTGTTTGTTTATATTCAGCTTGGCTGTATCCTGATAACAATAGATTAAACTCTTAGTGTAGGCAAGGGGAATTGCAGTGTTTCTCAACATTACCTAAATATTAGAACAAGGATGGGATGAGGGCTAAAATCCTGATGCTGGAGATGTTCCACCCAAGATCAAGGACATGGGGTAATTACTCTGTGCATGCAGCACTGAGAATCACTGCCAAGAATCCAATCACTAATTGGTAGGTCAAAGAAACTAGCCCTTAATCAGTATATGCTACAACTGTGTGATGGTAAAACCACCTGAGGCCTTGATAAATCCACTCTTTCCTGTCCTTCCCCAGCATTTCAGGTTCAGGAGCCCTGGAATCTCACTTGCCCAAACCCTCAGGTCTTTCCTGTTAACTGGGAAAGTTGAGGAGATGTTGACCCAGAAAAAACCGATAGGAAGAATTGGAGCTATTTTTACTCAATGACACCTGCCTAATGAGGACAGGGCAGCAACTCACAAGTGTGTTTTTATGAAAATGAAGGCCCTCATATATCATTACCCTAAGTGGCTGAGTATTCTTTTAGACACTGACAAGGATTTGGCAACACATGTTCTCTCTGCTGACCATGGTAAAATGATTAGGCTCAAGGCGAAGTCAATTGGATGATCTTAATGAAGACAAAGCATTGATACCACCAAACCTAGAGATCCCAGTGAATAAGGCTTTGCCACCATGAAGGAGCCCTGATGATTTAAGGTGAGACTGGGCACAAATGAGAATACTGGTAGAGATGCTTCTTGAAAAGCCACATTAAGATTAGGAATTTCCAATTTCCTTTTTCAGCCTTGCTGAGTATGGTATGGCATCTACAAAACTTTAGATAGTGTAAATGGCTTCCTCATATACATTGGCAATGAAGGAGTCAAATTTTATTCTCCTATATCATTCTATAGAGGGTTTATAATAATGGAGCCTTTGATCACCCTGTCATAGAATTGGAAATCTATTATCCCTCCACAGAGCACAATCGTATTATCTCTCAGAAGCATAGGAGTCAGAAAGTCCTATATTTAATGACAATCAAACTTATTTGTCTAGGTTTACAAACATTTAAAGATGTTGGTGTGTTTAAATAAGACTTGAAAGGCCATCTAAATTATATAGAAATAAACAGATGCTTCAAAATAAAAGTATACACCCCTGTTTACCCACATACATCCTTCCAGCAAAGAAATCCTAAGTAATTATGTTATAAATAGCAATGGCTTACAAAACACATTTATGCACACCTTTCTGTTACCTAAACAGAATGCTCCATAGTTAATTACACATCATTCAATCCCACAAACAAAGCACATATCAAATTTTGGTCCTACTTCTACCATATTTCTTTTTCCTGATGTCCACATACTGCTTTGCTCTTCTCAGTAATTTATTTTCAATCTGTCATGTGTAATTCCTACATTAATATTTCTATTGCCCTGGACAATTTTTGTTCTTTAGATTCCTATTTTCTCTTTGCTTTCAAGAATATAGTCTATAAATGTTTTCTTTGTAGGCACAGATTGACTACTATTTCTGTCCTCTAGATTTAACAACATGCTCACAAAATTGTTTAGCTATAATGCCTTCAGAGAAGAGCAATCCTTATCTCCTCCCCATACCCTTTCTTACACTGTAATGCCATTTAGCTATTCACCAGCAATCTACTTCCATCATTTGTTATAATGTCAAACCACCTCTTCAGAAACACTTCTTTCATTTCAAACTTACTCTTAAGGCTATCACTTATGCTGATTTCCTTCTGGAGAAGAGAAAATTTCTGATTAAATTTTCCATTGGCATCCTCCTTACTTGAATGAATGACTTTAGCTTTTGTTGTTATTGTAGTTAAACAAAGAATAAATTTACATGAAATTGAAGATGAGAATCGCTGTAATCCTACCTTCTTACATGCATAAGGGAGAGTAGTTTGAGATGAAAGTATAATTGATCAAAACCAGTAGACTCCAATACTTGTTTTTGACCATCAGATGACTGATTTCTCAGAATATGGATTTCCTTTACTATAATATAGGGGAAAACACCTGTTGTCTATATCCCAAAAGTTGTTGTGCCTGTCAGATAATGTTTGTAACTGCAAGATGCAATACAAAATAATGTATTCAGTGACTGGAGCTCAATGGAAAAGTGCTGATTTTCCTAGGTAGTTCTTATCAATCACTCCCTGAGCTTATCTTCCCCTTCCTCCACTGCCAACTACATTGTGTAATTAAATTGAATCCAAACACTGTCACCCAGTGAGTGAGTTGGGCCATAATTGGGCAAATAAAGTGAATTAAAAACAAATAGTTTCTGAATTCCCATGCAAGATGGTTTCACAGATTCCTGAAAAGGTCATATATGCTCTACCCAGTCAGTCCTCAGGAAATATTCATGTCCTACCCAAGACAGCTCACTGAGAAGTAACACTGGCATTTTAATCCCTCCTAGAGCTACTTAACACCTTAGAAGTCAAAAGGATGGCAGGATAAATTGTCAATAAGAGTCTGTGCTCCAGAAACCAGAATTGGGGTGTAACATGTTAGATTTAATTTATACCATCAATCAATTCAAATGACCAATTTGAAAAAAAAAAGAACAGGGAAGCAGACTTGGCCCAGTGGATACGGCATCCGCCTACCACATGGGAGATCTGTGGTTCAAACCCCGGGCCTCCTTGACCCATGTGGAGCTGGCCCATGCTCAGTGCTGATGCGCATAAGGAGTGCCGTGCCATACAGGGGTGCCCCCCACATAGGGGAGCCCCACGTGCAAGGAGTGTGCCCCATAAGGAGAGCTGCCCAGCTCAAAAGAAAGTGCAGCCTGACCAGGAATGGTGCTGCACACATGGAGAGTTGACAGCAAGATGACGCAACAAAAAGAAACACAGATTCCCATGCCGCTGACAATAACTGAAACAGACAAAGAAGAACATGCAGCAAATAGACACAGAGAACAGACAACTGAGGAGGGGCAGGGGAGAGAAATAAATAAAATAAATCTTAAAAAAAAAAAGAACAGAATAGAAAAAATGAGTTTCAGAATTCCAAAATACTGGTGAACTTATGAGAAAAAGAATAATGTTAAAGTTATTAGCTGGAATGTGAAATTAATCATTAATAAATTTGGCATGGAATAATTTTTGGATGATAAAATTTTGAACTAGATGAGGCCTGAGGTGCTAGACCAGTGTATCTTTTTTTGTTTTAATATTTTATTTGTTTTCCTTTTATTTTTTCTTCCTTCTTCCTTGGTTACTTTATCTCTTTTTTATTTTTTTGCTGAAATTTTAAATATAATTTTTATTGTTTTTTCTAAATACCTAAATCACACAAAATGTTACATTAAAAAATATGAGGTTCCGATATACCCCATTCTCCACACCTCCCACTCTTCCCACATCAACAACCTCTTTCATCAGTTTGGCACATTCATTGCATTTGGTGAATACATTTTGGAGCACTGCTACACCACATGGATTATAGTTTACATCGTAGTTTACACTCTCCCCCAGTTGATTCAGTGGGTTATGGAAGGATATATGATGCCCTGCATCTGTCCCTGCAATATCATTTGGGACAACTCAAAGTCCCAAAAATGCCCCCACATCACACCTCTTCTTTCCTCTCCCTGCCATCAGCAACTCCTGCAGCCACTGTCTGCACATCAATGATACAATTTCTTGCATTGCTAGAGTCATAATAGTTCTATAGTAGACTACCTGTAAGTCCAGCATGTCTTAACTGTTTTTCTCAAGAAGTCCAGTAATTTGTATATGGATTACTATATAAGATTTTAGTCATAATAGGGGCTTGTTTAGCCTGGTAAATAGTAGAAAGGAGCTCCTACAAGTGAACTGAAATATATACCTAATGTGTGGATTAGCTAGAAAATATTTTAGAGACACTCTCCACAATATATATGGCTTATCATTAGATACAATCATAGGCTAAATACCCTATCCATACCATATTCAGGTTCAAACTTTCTATTCTGTTTGCTTTCTGGATGGCAGAAACCTGCCTCTCACTCCTCGTGTTTGCCTGGAATGGATTTTTATGCATGTTATTGTCAGAGTGGAAGAACTGAGCTGAAGCTTCCTTGGGCCCACTGAACCAGTCTTGTGAACTGTTTCTCATGAGCTTTCCTAATCATGCATATACACTTAGTTCATACCTATCTGTGTGTGGGCAGAATTTGGCCTGCAACTTGCTACCTCGCTGTCATTAAATTTGATGGTGAAGTTATGGAGAACAGAGTTAACCCTCACTGAACTCAAAACATCTTTTATTACTTCTACCATCTTTGTGTAAAAATAATTAATATTGTGAAAATCATACTATGGTTTATTTAGGAAGATTCTTGACAGGGCTTAGTAAAATTCAAACCATGTACCTATAAAACTACTGATTGGAAAGTCTGAGATATTGGGACTAGTCAACTACATCAAATCACCAGTTTGACTGTGTTCTGCATGGTTTGATAAGAGAATTCATTGAATTGATAAATTATTTCACACTGGTAGTGTCCTTAATTTTTTATGCAAGGACATAAACTGGTACTCAGTTCTTTTATTAATATATAAAACTTTGATGGTAAATGGAATATAGAGTATAAAATACTAGCATTCAATATTTACAAATACTTCAGTACTCTAAAATATACACAGCATATTCACTCGGTTTCTTAATAAAGCACATGTAACTAGAGATACTAAATTCTATTACCCTTTGACTAAATCCTTTAATGAATAAAATGGGTGTAAAAACTCAAAATTGCCTAGTAAAATAATTATGCTCTTGTCTATATAGTATTTTTCATAGATGTTAAAATAATCACAGTTAATACAAATTTAAGCTTTTACAGATTACCATTTTGTTCCATATTAGTTTATTGAATGAATGTATCAGAGAATCTGATGCTTATGGCTCTGGGTTATAAATAAGCTTTATTCAAAACTAACTGGGTCAAAATTTTAACACTTGAGCCTAAGTCAAAATGTACTTAAATGAAACATGCAGCTCTTCATGCTAATAATACACATTTTGTCCTAAGTTTATTACTATCTTCAAGTTATTTTCTTTACAGGAAAAATTAAATGTTATAACTAATAGATTGCCTTGTGCATTTATTATTTTATAAACACACGTGTTGGTAATTAAGTAGCATGTTAAAGCCATAAATCAAATAATTGACTTTTATGTCAAAGGCCTATTATTATTCACTGATTGGTAAACTTCATTTTTATGTGCATTTTACAGGGATGAGGTCAGCCTGCAGCAGCAACATATGCTAATATAGTTTTTTCTCTTGTCACATTTTCATTCTTTTTTAATTGGAGAAGGTTTTGGGAGTGAAGGTATTGAAAGGAACAGGTTTCAAAGATTTTACTTTTTATCAAAGTAAAAATATTTTTAAAAATACAGTGATGGCATTGTATTACTCAAGTAACATTATAAGTACCATGGTGTTACTCTTATAGCACAAATCCTCAAATGAGTTAAAATGTTTTGTTTTACAGAAAAATAAAATAATGCTTTAAACAAAAATATTAAAGTGTATCAAAGACCAGCAAATTTAAAGCAAATGCAGTGATCAAAATATACAGCTCTCTTTGTTTAATCAAACTTTTACAAATACAGTATTCATGGTGTGAGCAAATCAGTTTTAGTTTCTCCATATTCTTCCATCTTTTAACATGACACTTCTTTGGGTTATTGAATTTGTAATATAATAGTATTTTAGATCAGTTTCCTCCTCCATATCTCCTCACACTAAATCACAGATTCTTGCCTTTTTCTC
Organism: Dasypus novemcinctus; assembly: GCF_030445035.2. Taxonomy (NCBI): domain Eukaryota; kingdom Metazoa; phylum Chordata; class Mammalia; order Cingulata; family Dasypodidae; genus Dasypus; species Dasypus novemcinctus. Next base: position 13,986,785 of record NC_080688.1, read on the forward strand.
AAAGCCATAATGCTTGTTTTCAAGATCAATATTTTTCTGAAGCTACCGGCTGATTATTTAAAATACTATTTAAAATAAAATTCTCCTGCTCTCAGTGGTTCTTCTCTTTACTTCTTTCTTCCACTTTGAAGAGTCTCCACTCTTTCCTCTCTTTAATCAAGATCTTGCTTTTAGTTTCCATGTTTATACTTAGATAAGAAGAGATTCTCGTGAGATATCAGTAAGCATACAAACCCCCTGAGGATTCAATTACCTCTGGCTATCAGTAACATTTTGTCTTTTATTTGAATTAGCTTCAGTTTCATTTCATTATCATGAAGAAGTTATTGTTCTTGTTCTATCACTTTCAGCTACTTTTTCTGTGGCCTTCATTAGAAAGGTTGCATTTAATTCTTAATTTTCTCTATCCTGTGGTTATAGCTGAAGTATTGACAAACAGAATGGAAAGTATCTTTCTGAAAGATTATCATAAACAATTTCAGTTTTAAAGGAAAGCATACATTAATTGAGGTCTTTCTATGTCTTCTTTTTATTTACAATTGTCATTTTTCATAAAAATAGCAATAGCCTGAGTTTTAATTAAATTATGTGTTTCTTCATGAGCTTTCTGATGTAATCCATTCATCACTTTCAAATTATGCACCGAGTAGTTCCTGCTGCAATTCTTATTAAAAACTGAGTTATGTATAGAGTTCTCAATTGATAAGCTGTTAGAGTAGACCATTCAGGAAAACCTGCCACTGTTACAGGCCTGTTGGAAGCCCTTGGATTGGCCAACACAGAATGACAAGCAGAAAGAGAGGCAGAGGAAATTAAGCTTATAGCCAGCAGCCAGGGCTGTGTCCTCTTCCTTATCCTTGTGGGACTCATCTGCTCCTGGCACTCAGTAGTTCCTGACATGCAAACTGCTCTTGCTTTACTCTCACTGTTTCTACCATCTGCTCCTTGAGAGGGCCTGCATCCTTCCCATCCACTGGTCCCTGCGAATTCAGATCCCTCAGTTCATTTCAATAGTTAAATTTAATTAACTCTGAGGAGAAATCTCTATTGGAAGCAGCAGACTCTTAATTTGAAATTTAAATTAAAATACATAGCATGTTTGTCATCTGTGCATGCATGATGTATTTACATCAGAATATGTAACATCATTCTATCAGGCATAAGTTTCAACTCACCAGTGTGAACAAATGGCATAGAACAATTGTAATTATTCTAACTGGTCAAAGGTTCAGAGTTCTACAGTTATCAAAAGGGGCCCATCAATTCATTTAATAATGCAGTTAGGAAAAAGCATGGAAACCAATTAATCCTTGTGCCTGTTTGGCTGTGAGAAGAATGTAATAGAACTTACATATGTCTCTACTAACTAAGGGAACCCACACCTTGGGCTGGAGCATGGCACATCTCACCAACATCAGATTCACTTGAGGTCTCCTTGAAAATGTAGGTTTCTGGGGCCCATCCTAGATCTAAACATCCAAATCTCTCTCTAGGAATGGGACCTAAAACTTGCACTTTAACCTGTATTCTATCTGGACCACAGTAAAGATCAAGGGCCATGAGTCAAGGTTTCAAAGAGGTTCAAGTAACTAACTGGAAAGAGCATGTGATGGTTTGAAGGTGGATGTACCCCAGAAGATTACATTCTTAAAGTTATTCCATTTTGGGGGGAGTGGACCTTTTGTTTAGGTTACTTCAGTTAAGGGTCTTTTGATTAGATTATTTCTGTAATTAAGGCCCAGGGCAGGATTTAATCTCTTAATGAAGTCCTTTATAAGAGAATGAAATTCTGGAAAGAGAGTGAGAAGCAAGAAGTTGAAGCAACAAAACCTAACGAGAAGGAAGAAACGAACAGCTGCTGCCATATGCCTTGCCATATGACAAAGGAGTCGAGGATCACCTGTAGCCTGTCTTTGGGGAAAAATAATTACTTGGTGATGCCTTGATTTGGACACTCCCATGGCCTCAGAACTGGAAGCTTGCAAGTTAATAAATACCCATTGTAAAAACCAACTCATTTCTGGTATATTGCATTTCAGCAGCCTAGCAAACGAAAACAGACCAGGTTTGGGCAGTAGCTCCCACGTACTATTTGAGTGACTGCTAACTGCAGAGCAGATACTCATGGAACTCTCCAGGGCTTGATAAAACCCTTCATCTGCATGAAACACTCACAGTAGGTACTCTCTTCCCTCAAATGTTTGGGAATCCCTCTTTCTGGTGGATGTGAACAGCAGGGTAGAAATGCAAAGGGCAGCAAGGTGGAAGCAGGAAAACCTTTCACTGAAGTTCCTTGTTTATCTAGTTATAGATGAAATAAAACTTTATTGTATTGACCTTGAAATGCAGCAAAGATATACATCAACTTTTAAAAGTGTGCCCTTTCTCATCCTTTTTCTTGGAGACATTAAATTTAAGCTTCTTCCTTTGTTGAAACTCTGAATACAGTTGATGATGGAGAGACTATAAGACCACAATCTATTGAACCAGTAAATGTTATTGAGGACCCACAATGTATCAAGGTCCTTGCCTTGAAGGAACTTGAACACCAAGTTAAATATCTGATATCAGGGTTTCCCAAAATATAATTGTTGTTTTTTAAAATAAGAAGACATTTTTTTCTAGTATACTCAATCCCAGAATTTATTACACTTTTATTAAAGAATCCCTTGTACTATGCCAAAAGTGACTTGGAATACAATCATAAATATGAAAAAGCATGAATATAAATATTCTCAGAAGTGGTGAATTAGATGATGAATAGAAATAGTGAAGATATGAGGGGTTAAAACTGTGATGGAAGAAAATCTAGTAAGTGTCATTTCCTATGCAGTAGTTAATTCCTCTTCTGTGTTTCAACACCTTATGGAGAAAATTCTGTTTCCAGTTACCCCCAAAAAAGATTGCATGATATGGAATCAGTTACTATATATTATGGGCCTGATTTAATTCTCTTGTCTTGTAGAGATGTGTTTTGAAATCCTCCAATATCTTTCAGGTGAAGCTAATAAGGAGAAACCACGGAGACAGGCAAAAAGACCCTGAGCACAGATTTCATTTTCCTGGGCCTTTTCCCTGGAATGAAACATATTAGTGTCCTTGTTTCTGTTATCCTTCTGATCTACACCATTGTCATCTCAGGAAATGTCACCCTGATCCTCCTCATCTAGGTAGATCCTCGCCTCCACACCTCCATGTATTTCCTCCTTAGCCACCTCTCCTTCATTGACCTGGCTTTCATCTCCAGCACAGTCCCCAAAATGGCAGTTAACTTTTTATTAGGCAAGAGGAAAATCTCCCTGGTCAGCTGTGGGACCCAGATCTTCTTCACCCTGACCCTGGGAATCACTGAATGCCTCCTACTCCCCTCATGGCTTATGACCACTATGTGGCCATCTGTCACCCTCTGAAGTACCCAGTCATTATAAGTCACTGGGTCTCCCAGTAGATGGTCTTTGGTTCTTAGTTGGGAGGGGCTCTGGCATCTCTATTCCACCCAGCCTATTTCATACACTTTCCCCTCTGTAGCCCACCGGGGAGCTCCACCACTTCTTCTGTGAGGTCAAGGCCATCTTGAAGCTATCTTGCAAAGACATCTCTGCATATGAGAAAGGGGTAGTGGTGACCAGTGTTGCTGTGGTTTTTGTCCCTGTAAGCCTCATTCTGACCTCTTACACCCTCATATTCCTGGCAGCCGTACAAATGAACTCTCCTGAAGGGAGAAACAAAGCTCTGGTCACCTGTTCCTCCCATTTGACTGTGGTAACCTTTTACTATGGTCCAGCCATGTTGATATACGTGAGTCCTGGAACTTCCTACACCCCCATCCTAAACCAGGCACTCTTTATGTTCAACACTATCCTCACCCCCATGCTGAACCCCGTCATCTACAGCCTGAGGAACAAGGAAGTGTTGGGTGCACTGAGGAAGGAGCTGGGGAGGTGCTCCATTTCAAAGTTGATTACTCTGTCTCACTGAGTGGACATACATTTTCATAAAGCATCACCGGGGGACTTCAGGGTCTAAGAAATTCATCTGAGACTCCCTCTGTCCTGTTTTCCCCAAGTATAAATGTTGAACTCACCCCTGCCTCCTAACAATGTCAGTTTTAAATAGCTACATCCATTAACACTAAGTCCCAACTTTCCTCAGTGTGGAAATGAGCATATGCCTAATACCCTGCTCACTTAATTGGTGTCTCCTACGATGGAAAGTATCAGATCTCCCCTCTTTAGACATGGAAAAAAATACATAAGAAGTATATGAAAAAGAGTTCTTGTGATAAAAATAAAGTAGCTTATCTGAGACCAAACATGCCCCAACTCTATTTTGTACAATTTAATGTCCAATATTTCTGGCCCATTGAACCAATGAAACAAAGCCAGAGATAACATTCAAACAACCTTTACTTTTGGCACATCCAGTGATACATTGAGTCATTAACCCCCTAATTATCATGGTTAAGTATTGTAGTCTCCATTTTTCTTCCTAAACTCTGGCAATAATGATTTATGAATGTTTCTCCTCTTGTCCCTTGTTCCTTTTAAGCTATCCACACTCCTATCAGAGTGATTTACCTGTTTGAAGACCTACATTCCTCTGGTCAGGAAAGCATCATTCATCAGTGCTTTCCATGACCTTACAGACTAAACTGTAGATTCTCACAGGTGACAGCAAGGGCTCCCATGCCATGGCCCACACAGTCTGCCACCAATTCCATGATCTACCTGAGCTCCAGAGATGCCCAGCAGCTAGTATTCTCTCCTGAGCAACAATTTTTTCACAACATGCACCTTTGCAGTTTTTCCCCCTTCTTGGAAAGCACTTCTACACTCAAATCCCCAGTCCTCACTCCATGCCTGGATCCCCTCCTTCCTTCTACAGATAATAGTGCTCTACCTCTCACTTTGTAAAGCCTCACTGGCCCCTGGTGAGACTCATGGATCCTTGGTCTCCCCCAGAACCAATGTTTCCCCACTATGTCTTACACTTTTGAAAATGCACATAATTTGCATTTGACTAGTGAATTCATTAGTGAACACGATTAGCAGAGCTGCACATTCCAATGAGTCCTGTTGTCCTTTAAATTCTGAGACAAGAGTGACAAGCAGACTTCCCCAGGTCACCCTCCTCGAACTCCTGGTTTTCACACAAGCTCCAGAAGATGGGGAATGATCATTTGTAATATTGGAATCTTCATTTGCTTTTTCATAGACAAGGAAACTGAGGCCCAGTGAGGGTTAGTAACCTACAAAGATACAAGGTTACTAAGTGACAGAATTGGGGGAAGATGTTTGCCCATTGATGGTGTGTTAAACCCTGGCAGAGAGGCTGATGGAAATAGCATTCCTGTGGAATGTGCATGGGAAGGCTGACTCAGTTTTCTTTAGTGGACAAGAGCAAATTTTCTCGTTGCTCTACTGGCCTCACTTTTCCAAATCTGTAAAATGTAAGAAATAACATCTACTTTTTGAGCTTCATCAGAGAATTAGGGAGTATCATTGTGAAGTCGTGCCAATTGATAAATGGAAAGTATTAAATTATTATCATTTTATCACACTAAAACAAACATTCAATCAAACCAGATATTTACTTCATTTGGTTATTTAGCTTCAGTTATTATAATGTTGCATTAACATTATAGAAATGTGCATTCAATTTATGCCTACTTAGCAAAAACAAAAAAAACAAAAAAAAAAACCTAGATAATTATGTTACATTTATCCACAATGTCAAATGACACATTGGGATAATTAGAGTAATAGCAATAATTAAAGTAGAGAATTTGTGATTTACACATGAATAATCTCACTTCTAATCTAACTTCCTAAGACCTTTATCATGTTATGAATTAAAGAATATCATGACTAACTTACCAGTTTGTTACACAGTACTAAACATGTGTAAACGTCAATCAATTCTATCTCAAATAACCAATAGCACTTTAAAATTTTTAAAAAAATATATTTACTGTGTTTTTTTTTTTGAAGATACCTATATCACAAGAGTGATCATTTTGTTATAGTGGGTTATACCATTGGGTGGAGACTCATACAATGAGAGTGAATGTATAGCCATATACTGGGGAGGAATGATGCTCTCAAACAGAGGGAATTGTATCTCTTGAGAGAATTGGTGGCTCCCAATGGCTTAGGGCAGTCGAGTATGTCAAAACCTCAACATTGTTATAAGTATCTGTGAGTACAGTTCTTCAGGTAATGAAGACTGATTGTCACTGTAGGTCCTGAGGGGAGAAGGAAAGAGGTATTGAGTAGATGGAATCAGTATTACTGTGGGGCAATGGAAGTGTTCCACAAGATCATGCAATGATGGATATAGGACATGTTAAATTACACCAAGAATATATAAGAGCCTACAGTCTAAAATATAAACCATAATGTAAACCCAAATGGAACCATCTTTGAAAGCTATTGTTTCAATACCTGTACATCAGCTGCAGCAAATATATGAACATGTAAAAATATCATTGCTGGGGAAGGGACAAAGTGATGCTGGATATGTGGGAGTACCATGTATTATATATGTGAATTACTGTGATCTAAAACTTTTGTGAAGATAAACTTAATAATTAGAAAAAAAGTAAAAGAAAGGATGTAGACACTGAGAAAGAAATAAAAGATATTTCTTTGTCACTGCACAGACAGGGCAACACTTATTGCAGTGATGAAAGACAAAACATCAAAACCAAAGCTTTTTCATTTTTTCATTTTTGATATCCCAGTTTATTTTTACTTTATTTAATTTTTCTAAATTTCTATGTATTCTATATCTAACCTTTAAACCCATCACCTTATTCCATTTTACTATAAATGGCTTCATTTTTTAAGAAGTTTTGGACCACAGAGAGGTTCAACAATGGCAGGGGAGAAACACTGGTGTGGGGTGTTATTGATAGGGGGAACATATTTGCGAGGGAGTTCTCCAGGGCATGTTTACAGGGAACATAAAAATGTTTGGATATTTTCATAGTGGTTACAGTTGAAAATTACAACTGAGGGAGTGCTGAGTTCCTAACCAGGGGAGCTTTATCACAATCCTCAATGGAACAGCCACAATCCCCCAAGTTAAATGGCAAAGACAAATAAAGAAGGATGGCCCAACAATGCGCCATTGATACTAATGAATATGCTTATGAGCCTGTGTGCCTGAAATATGAACTAGGCCTAGAGCTGCAGGGTGCCTAAGAGTTACCTCCTGAAAGCTTCCATAATGCTCAAATGTGGCCACTCTCTAAGTCAAACTTAGCATGTAAATGCATTACCTTCCCCTGAGCATGGGACAAGACTCCTGGGGATGAGCCTCCCTGATGCTCAGTGATTACTACCAAGCACCAGCTGTTGATGTAACTGGAAAAAGACCTTGAAAAAAAGGGTCAACTCAGACCAGCAGAATATCTCAACATACATGTAATATCAGGTTAAAAACTACTTTTTGACCTTGAATAAAAGGGGGAAATGGAAAGGACAAATGAGTTTATATGGCTATGATTCTCCAAAAAAAAGTCAGGAGGTCATCAGAGTGGTCATGCTTATGCATGCCTCAGCAGGGTCCCAGAGACAACCAAAGTAGAAACAAGCCCAGCCACTGGTTCTCCTGAGGGCTACAGAGACCCACAGGTTCTATGGTCATGGCAGATGGCTCTGGAATTCAGGGCCATGTCAGTTGGCCTTACTTTGGAGTTTGTGTTTCTGAGTATGAGGGAGTTGACCTTTCTACACATGCCTCTTCTGTTACTTTTACAAGACTGTGGTTGGTGCTGGGGTTGGTGTATACTCAGGAGACCTGAATCTCTGGATTGTCCATGTGCCAGCCAGGCCCTGAACCTCAGCAGACTTGCTACTCCTACACTCTAGTTTCTTGGACTTACCCTGGCCAGCTAACAGGGAGGTGAATAAGGTCAACCACCACACCAGGGAGCCAAGAGTGCCTACAAGTGCAAGCAGGAGAAATGCACCCATCATCCATGTGTAATCTAAGCCCCCCTCTTGGTGTAGAGGGGTACTGGACATAACCAACTCAAGGTCCACAGAATGGAGGAATAGAGCATGGAATAGAGTTGACTTACTGATATTTTACTATGGAACTATCCTCAGCAATTACCATGACCACTTTATCCACATCAATGCTACAGTTTCTTCCATTACAAGTCACAATATCTCTATAGTAGTATATCAGGAAGTCCACTCTAATCACTATTTTATTCCTCCGTCTTGTGGACCCTGTGATCGTGATGTCCACTCCACCTCTATATTGAGAGGGTGCTTATATCCCACATGGAAGTTGGATGCAATTCTCCTGCTTGAAGTTTTAGGCACTTGCATTTCCCTTGTGTGGTGGTAGACCATCTTCATCTCCCTGTTAATTGGGCTTACCTAATAGCATTTTATTTTATTTTATTTTATTTTTTTATAAATCATTACACATTTTTTGTGTTTATTAATTTTTTTAGTATTACATTCAGAAAATATGCGGTCCCCATATACCCAATAGCATTTTATAGTCATAAGCTAAAACAAACATCAGAAATGAGGAAACTCAGTTACGGTCTCATAGAACTCTTTCACAGTAGTCTTCAGAGACGTACTAGAATTTATGTGATTGGTGTATTTATAACAATTATATTTCATTACATTGTATTTTATTATAAATATACATGCATATTGCTAATGTTGTTATAAACAAAATTGTGTATTGTTCATTGTTTTTACAGTCAAAAGTCAATAGCTGTTTTAAGCATGTTCATCTTCTTTCCCCAACTACCATAAACACCTTAAATGGAGAAACTACACAAATGACCATGCTTTTATATTCCTGGCAAAAATAACTCATTGAAACATTTTGATATTTAGAATCTCATTAGTAATTTTCATGGATAGAGAACTTTATCATTTACATATACATTCATTTGAATTAAATACATATTTATCACACATTTTTTAAAATCCAAGCCTCTTAACTGGGTTTTCTAACATAAAGAATTCATGAAAAGTTTGGAGGAAGAGGAAGGAACATAAATAACTGTGTATCAGAATTGATAGAACACAACATTAGAGAGTTAGATCCAGCATGGGCATCAGGGGATAGTTCTGGAAGCAGATGTGATTTTCCAATGGTGTTGGATGAAGGATGTGATTTACACTAAAGCCACCAGAACATACCACCATGCCCAGCATCAGTAAGTCAGACTCTTCTTCTAAAAATACAAACTCCTCCTCTGTTTGTAAAACCACAAAAAGGACCAAACTAAATGGAAGTTCCTTCAGGGACTTCACCAAGCCACTCATCTAGGAAGGGATGCCCTGACCAGCTTAGCCAATGGGTCTTTGAGGGCTGGGGCCTGGCAAAAACAACAAAAGTGGTCCCCAAGCATTGTTCCCTATGTGCAATTAAGACTCAAATGATGGGAAGACTTAACAAACCTTCTCCCTTAAACCCCCTGTCCAGATATGAGGATCATTCCCTGGGAAGGACTGGCAGATACCCTTTACCCACATGCCATTTTGCCAGGGCTAAGCATTTCCCACTAGAAAGGAAACAGCAAATGAGGTGGGTAAAACTCTCCTAAGGTTAGGAAATCATTCCCAGTTTCAAACTGCCTAAGTCCCCCCAAACTGTTAATGAGCCAAACTTTACTAGCAAAATAACTCAAGGTCTATTGACTGCCCTCAGACTTAAGTATTATCTCCATAGTTCCTGGAGGCTCCAATTCCCAGAGAAAGTAGAAAGAGCTAACCAAACCCTGAAAAAAATTCTGGCCAAACTTTGCCAGGAAACTATGTTCCTTGGGTCACCAATCTGTCTGTGACTTTGCTAAAGCCAAGTTTATCTACAAAAGACCTGCTTCAGCTTAGCCCCTTCTAGATGGTCTATGGGTGAGCTTTCCTTACCCAAGATCTGGTACTAGATCAGGAAACCAGGAACTCACAAAATATTTTATCAACCTGGGAACAATTCAATGAGTTATCCATGAACTTGGGAACAAAATCCTCCATAGCTCCAACATTAAGTTGCCTTTGCCTATAATTAAACCAGAAAACCATGCTCTGATCAAACCTGGCAGGAGAACAGGCCTCACTCTCGATTGAGACAAAATGGAAGGGACCTTACTATGTGGTTCTGATCACTCCCACAGCTATTAAAGTTAAAGGAATTGCCAGCTAAGTGCACTTATCCCAGTGAAGCCAGCTGTCCAAGGAAGTGCCAGTTTGCCAGAATCACCTGATGAAGCATTCAATCACCAGTCATTGGATGGCCATAAATACATCTTCAAATGACAAACTTAAGTAGGGTCTGTGTCCAAAGCCAGTACACACATTATATCCTATTCCCTCTAACTCTAACCCAAATGAAGTTACATGTATTCTACTACATCATCCTAAGGCTAGGGGGAGGACAAGCCTGATACCCCTTAAGAAATCTTGTCCAAAAAGTGGCTGACTCAGCCAATAAATCCTCATATTGACTCTGAAACACCCATGGTCTGGTGAGCTGCTCCAAAGCTCTGGACAATTGCCAATCTCACAGTCTGGCCTATTGCCACAATATCACCCAGTGCAGGTGCAGAATACCAACAACCCATCAGTCAGCTTCTCACCACACTCCGAGCAGGCAGCATCACCTTAGAAGCTACCTCTCTCCCCCTGTTGGAACCTCTATACAATTCAGTCCACACATCTAACAACACTACCTTCCCCATATGTATCTATTCCAACACCTGCCAACACTCCTCCTCCCCTCTTTTCCTGAGCCAACTTAATTTTACCTCCTGTAACCACACCTTCTGGATGCCCCCAGCCAGTCAGACACTTAGGTACGCTGACTGCTTCCCCTCAAAGGGTCTACCTCACCCAGAACCCCAGCAATGCCACAATGTTTACCAGCACCAAAGACCCAATCAAGGCTCAGCAGCCTAGAGGAGGAATTCTAAGGGACTCAAATGCTAACCAGTACTGTTGGGGGTACCCTGCTAGGTTGTGTAACTCTATACTTCTAAATATAACTTATTAAAGATTAGAGTGGACTTAATGATATTCTATTCATGACCTATTGTGGTTAGTAATCGAAGAAAATGTGGCATTGGTGTGGAGAAAGTGGCCATGGTGGCTGCTGGGTTCAGGGAATGAGAGGAAGAGATGAGATGTGGAGGCATTTTTGGGACTTGGAGCTGTCCTGGGTGGTGCTGCAGGGACAATTACTGGACATTGTAGATCCTCCCATGGCCCACTGGATGGAATGTGGGAGAGTGTGGCCTATGATGTGGACCATTGACCATGAGGTGCAGCAATGCTCAGAGATGTATTCACCAAATGCAATGGATGTGTCATGATGATGGGAGAGAGTGTTGCTGTGGGGGTGGGGGTGGGGGTGCATGTGGACCTCATATTTTTTTTAATGTAATATTTTTAAAAAATGAATTAAAAAATAAATTTAAAAAATTAAAACAATAAATAAATATAACTTATGCTGACCAAAGCATCCCACCAAAGATGCCATGGGTATGTCATAAACTAGACCCCTATGGCATGGAAGAAGAAGCTAACCTTGTCCAGGACACACAGAGAAGCATCCTGTTTCATAATCCAGGGTCCAATGGGTGTATGTCAGTACTACCTGCTGGCAGGTTCATCAGCAATCTGGTCAAAGCTCTGAAAAGGGCTCCATCTCACCAATCTCACATTTACAGCTGCCTTAAACTATCATGATGGAATTTATTTCTCTGTGGAGACAAGGCCTACCTCTCTTTGCTTTCCCCTTGTACTGGTTTATGCACACTAGCATACATCACCCCTCTATCAACTATGCTCCTGAAAACCTCACTGTGCCATTTCCTCTATTTTCTCATCATACAAACTAAAAGGACAGAGCCTCTTCTCATTCCCCTTCTAGCTGTTCTAGGCATAGCCTCCACTGAGAGAACTGGGGTTGGCAGTTTATACCAAAGATAGCAGGTTTACCACCATCTCTTTCTGGAGTTAACCAACAGCATAGAGGAAACTAGCCATGCTTTAGAAGTCCATAAACAGCAAATAGACTCTCCTGCTGTCATGGTGCTGCAAAACCATAGGGCACTAAATTAGCTAACAGCAGCAGAGGGAAGGACATGTCTATTTCTTAAGGAAGAATGCTGTTTCTACATAAATCACTCCAGAATAGTTCTAGACAGGATTCAAAACCTACAAGATGAAGCCCACAAACTTCAGGAGGATACAGACTCTGGCATCATCTGGCCTTCCTCATTCTCATGGTCCAGTAAGTCACAGCTGGCCCCCTTTTTGGGCCCACTTACCACCTCTTGGTATCCTTTTAGTGGGACCATGTATCTTCCATTTCTAAGTTTATTTCTTCCAGAATCAATGCCTTCCAGAACAAGATACTAGTTGTGTGGGGATTTCATCCAGTTGCAACCACAGTTTTAGACCCATCTTTCCTCAAACTCAATAGAATATCAAGAGAGTTCTATGCCCTGTCAGGCAGGGACTACTGCCCTAACCAGCAGGAAGTAGCTACAGAAGAGTGACCATTTCCTCTCAGCACCCCTTTAAGAATAAGGGTGTGAACTCTCTGAGGGGGGAGTTGAGGCAGGTTAGTACAGGGAAACAAGGAGAAGACAAGCCACAACATGGCCAACAGATAACATGGCTGACAGACAACATGAGACCCTGCTGAGACCTTGACTTTGATGGCCCAACTGGACTCCTTCTGAGGCCAAGGGTAGGCCCTGGATAATTCCAAACAGGTTTCTTCATTGGTCCCAGATAACCCCAACAAAAGGCCTCACCATTGGCCCCAACCATTGGTGGAGTAATCAATAATAGCTGTGGCCTTTCCCTTTAGCTTTATCAAGGGGAGGAGTAATTAATAGTTTAATAAAGGTAACCACACAAGACAAATTGCTCTCTCTGCCTAGAGGAGCCCACATCAAATTTTGGTGCATATTTCCATCCTCTCACATTTCTCAGCAAGCTCTGTTCTTTTTACTGGCCTAACAAAAAATTGCCAAACTAAATAGGTCTTATTTTGTAAACTGGGATTTACTTGCATGTTCCAAAACCATCCATTACCCATGAACTTGCAGTTAAATGAGATTAAACCAGTAATAGCTATTTTGTGATATACTTGTCCTGTAAAGATTCATCTTATTGAAATGATGACTAGGTCATGTATTGTTCATATCTTCACATACATTATTTCATTTAATTAGTACAACAATCCTGTAAGAAAATGTATGAATACCTCCAACTAGCAGATGCAAGAACAAAAGCTTAAGAGGTGATGTCACCTGCCCAAGATCACACAGGTAGTAAAAGGTGAATTGCATTTCAAATCTGTTCTGACTCCTTTTCTCTATTTCCCAGATCTGCTCTCACAAATACTGCATACTTGTTTTTGGTTAACAACAGGAATTTATTGGCTCATGGTTTTGAGGTTAAAAGGATTCCAAAATCAAGATACAGGCAAGGTTTGCTTTCTGCCAGAGTATATAGTGTTCTGGCATTCCTTGGCGTTCACTTGGCAATGCCTCTCCTTTTGTTGACTCTTCTGGTTTCCTCTGACTTGTTTCCTCCAGTGCGGCCATCTCCAAATTCTGGCTTCTGGTTTCTTTTCATAAGGCCTCCAGGAATGTAGATTAAGACCCATCCTCATTCAGTTGATCCATAAATTTAAAACAATATTTTCAAAAAGTCATTTTAAAATGGATTCACACCAAGAGGATGTGGATTAAAATTAAGAGCATGTGTTTGTTGGGATACATAATTCAACCTATCCCCATCCCACTGCTAAACCAAGGGCAGAGGAGTAACTCTTCCCCTGGTGAATTTCAGCTCTGACCTCAGACACCTGAGTTAATTACCTACCAAGTCTGGACTGAACTGGTGCACTCCCTGCAGAGCCCAAGGCATCTCTCCCAGTTAATAGTCCTGTATTTAAAATCTGCTTCCAATGCTATCAATCTCTGGGTTTGCAGTGAGCTTGTGGTGTTGAGTTCAGAAAGATCATCAACTGTAAAATTTATTCTCCACATAAAGAGCTGAATGCCTCACTTGTTGAGCTCAGGAACACAAAGGGAGATGTGTAAGGACCCAGAAGAGCCAGGAGGTGACAAACAGACACACACATGATGACAAAGAAGGTACCCCAATGTTAGAAAAACAAGTCATTGTTCCTAGGTTTATGTGCAGAGACATGAAAGTAATAAACACTTTGCAACACTCTATATTCAACTACATTCTCCTAGTGGTTTAAAAACTAGTTCTAAGATCTATGTTAGGAATGTCACAGTGAACTGAGTGGATGTATGAGAATTCAGTGTACGGTCAGATCCCAGAGGCAGATTATATTTGATAATTACCTAGAGCATCTGTATTTAAATACACATTATTTATAATGGAACTAAACTAGTCAGGTACTAGTCAGTTCAAGCAAAATAGTTAAACTAATTACTTCTAAACATAGATTGTCCTTCTTTCCCAGAGATGGGGTTTAAAGAAATCTTTGGTGTTTTCAGGCTTTGAAAAGAGGTTATAATCAAGCTCAGTTTTGAAACAAAAACAAAAAGCATTTTATATTATTCTATAGGCATCATAAATATTTGAAATGCTGGCTGCTGATTTATACATTCAAAACTTTATGCTCAAAATTTCAACATAAACTTATGAAATCCTATTTTGGGCCAGACTGCATAAAATTCCCTCCCTACTTGCTCTCTTTGAGATAAACTGAGCCCATTGTTCATGTGGACACAATGCTAAAGTGTCTGCAAATTGCATTTTTATATCTTTAAACTTAAATATTAGTTGATCATCATATCCAGATTTGGAAAACTCACACTCTCCATTGTGACTTTGCACTGGTCAGTTCTACTTCATCTGAAGGCATAAATCTTCCCTACGGAACTTAGACTCTTTCTTCTTTATAGTGGTTGGAGTTTGAAGGGATGGAAACAGAGGCCACCAAGGGCTTTGGAATTTCAGTAGGCCATGCCAGCGAATGAGGAGTTTCTTGGAGCAGAATATCTAAAGAAGCACCAAATGCATACATTCAATGTAGTTTACACAACACAGCACTCGTCTTACACCTTCTGGTCTCTGTCCCATTTCTCCCACTCTCTTTGGACACATAAAAATTTCCTGTCCCCATCTGCTTCTCACTGTCTATCTTTTCATTTGATTATTCCATAAGTGTTGATTATGGGCCTGGTCCATATCAGCCCATGGGAGATACGGTGTTGAACAAATTAATTTCCCTCAAGGAACCTATATTTGGAGACGCAAGACAGACAATAGGCAAATAAGCATGCAAATGAATATTTTATTTGATTTTAAGTGATGATAAGGAGTATGAAAGAATATAAAACATGGGAGAGGAGATAAAGCAATCTGATGTTATGCTTTAGATGGAGGGGTAAAGCAATGTCTTTAAGGAAGTAATATTCAAGAGAGTGAAAAGAAATGACAGCTATTCCCCATGACTCCTTACTTGTTTCTTTTGATCACAATCCATCTCTCTACCTTTCCAGGTGATTTCCCTCTTACCCATTTTTTTAGACTGAGTTATTCCCCTCAAAAAAGATATGTAGTCAAAACTCCCAGTAGCTCAGAATGTAACTTTAGTTTAATTTAGAATTTTCAGAGCAAAATTAACATATTCAATTACACAACTTGCCAGTTATTGAAAGTCCTTAAGTCAAACTCAACATTTCCAAAATAATGTTGCATAAAACATAAGGTATCAGGGAGTGTTAATAAATATGATAGGGAAAGCAAGATCAATGTCAGACTGTAAAAGATTCTGGGTTAAAAAACTGAAGATATTTTTAAATTGCAAGGATTTCCAGAGTCTTTACTTTGCTAATACTGATCTCCAAGAGTGAAGTAGTGTAGGCAATATTTCATAAACCTAATTTCAAACGATCTTGTGGAATACTTTCTGGAATATTTCTACCTGATTTAATTCCTTCAGTTATACCCTTCCAATATCATCAGATTTTCATATTGACTAAAAATTATAGAGCTCTCCACATGGAATGATTTGAATATTGTGCAAAGTAATGCAACCAAATCTCTAACACTGCATATATGAGATACCTGATGATTGGATGGCTTTAAATGTATGTACATGTGATATTACATTAATGAAATATTCAGAAAATGTAATGATCTCTTCTGCTATTTTATGATGATTTTCTAGATAGTGGGATGTACAATTCTGCTGTCAGCAAAAAGTGATGGGATGGGTTAGTCAGACATTTTATAAAATATGATAAAGAAAAGAAAATTTCCTACTAATGTTATGCAAATTTGTTCCTTCTTTATTTTTTTCTGAGGTACTGCAAGGTCAGGGATTGAACCCAGGACCTCATATGCGGGAAGCTGGTGTTCAACCACTGAGCCACATTGGCTTCCCTGAGTTGGATTTTTGTATGTTTTACTTTGTTTTTGTTCTTTTTAAGAGGCACCAGGAGCCAAACCCAGGACCTACTGCGGCGGCTTGCTCGGTCGGTAGAGGTGGGGTCTGGCTGCGGATAAGGGGTCGGTCCAGCTCTGGACGAGGGGTCGGTCCCGCTTGGGACGAGGGGTTGGTCCGGCAGCAGACGAGGGATCGGTCTCACAAGGGGTTGCGCGGTTCGGCTGACGGGGTCGCCCGGAGAAGCCGGCGACAAAGGGGTCGCCCGGAGAAGCAGACGACGAACTGGGGACAAGGGAGGCCAGGCCCTTGTCGGGGGCTCTCAGGACTGGAGGGCGCACGGCAGAAGAACTACCGCGGAGACAAGGTAAACACGCAAGTCCACTTTATTGAGGGAGAGGCAACAGTTTTATAGGGGCTGGGGAAGGCTGATTGGTCAAAGCCACGCCCTGTTCTGATTGGTTCCCGGCAAAAGGTCAGTGGGCGGTACTGGACGGGGGAGGGGTGGTGGTTAGGGATTGGCTGTCGCTGTTGCTGGGGGAAGGGGCAGGGTTTAGGGATTGGTGGCTGCTGTTGCTGGGGTGGAGGGCAGACTTGAGTTTTCTGCCCACGCCTGGCTGTTGCTGCTGTCGGGGGAAGGGAAAAGGGCGGGCTGGATTTTTCCGCCCACAACTGGCTGTTGCTGCTGTCAGGGGAGGGGAAAAGGGCAGACTGGATTTCTCCGCCCACGCCTGGCTGTTGCTGCTGTCGGGGGAGGGGAAAAGGGCAGACTGGAATTTTCCGCCCTGCGCCTGTGCAGGGAGAAGGAAGAAGAAGGGTGCCGACCCCCAAGGCATCAGGTGGCACCATCTGGGAGGAGGGGCGGCTGCGGAAGCATGGCTGCCAAGAAGGGCAGACCCGAGGGCACTCTGCGCCCATGCCGAGCTTCCTTCAGGGGTGGCGATGAGTCCGACCAGCCACCCTATTATGGGGGCAGCGGCTTGGCCTGCCGCGGCTGCTCCCCCGCCAGGCCAGCAAACCACACTTCAGCCTGAGGGGTGACCGCACCGCTGTGCTGACGACCACATTCTCCTCCCTCTTAGCTGACCTGGGCAAGGCCAAGGAACTTGAGCGTAGGGCTTACAGCTGGGCTGGGGCTCAGGTCCCAGCTGGCACGGGGCCTGTCCAGAGATTCAAGGCTCCTGCGCAGGCACCAACCCCCAGTGCCGGGCTCAGCTTCAGCCAAAGGGACAGGAGAGGCCTGTGGAGGGAGGTCCCACCTGAGACCGACTCCACCCCTTGCAAGAGCACAGTATACTCAAGTAGGGCCCACTGGCAGGGCACTGAGGCCCAGAGCCTCCTGCCACCAGCGTAGACCTGGCTGTCCCCGCAGCCCTCAGGAGCACCAGTGCCTGGGGCTTTATCGACTAGGCAGCTGCGCCTCGGCGACAGGGGCTCTCTGCTTTCGTTTGGAACTCTGCACAGTATACCTGTGGAATGGCCTGCTATGGTAGCTTGGCACGACAACCAATAGGAAAATCGCCTGGCTGCGTGGCGTGCTCTGGCAGAGCAAAAGCTACTTCAGAGGATGAGTTCTTCCTTTTGTGTGTGTGTTTCAAACCCTGGGGGCTGTGGCTCGAGTCAATGCCAAAACAACCCATGCAACTGCTTTGGACGGTCGCGATGCCTGCTTACAATGTCCCGGAATGTACACGGAACACACGGACCTGTAAGCCCAATTGACCGCAGTGAGCCTCAAGGGAGCAGAAATGCTTTCCCCTGAAGAGCCTCCCAACCCAACAGGTAAGCAGCTTCGTTTTGGGTCCCCCGAACCCGGAGAAGAGATCAATGTTCATTCGTACGGTACCACAAAGTCGGGCGAGAGGAGAAAGGGCACGCTCATGTCTGAGAGTCGCCCGGGTGCTCAGGGGCCCGGCCCTCTCATCGCAAAGAAGAAACACAGAGCAAGAGTGGACACTGACGAGGAAGGGGAAGACTCTGAGCCTCTCCTCTCTGAGAGACAGGCCTCTCCGGGCCTGGCAGGCAGCCAAGGCAGAAGCCCTCAGGCCACCTGTGGGAAAGGCCAGGTTTTCCGGTCCCAAAACGGTGGAGGTGACGGCCGTGGGAGTCAGCACGTCTGTGACCATCGGCGTGGGAGAGACCTGCAGGGCAACGCCGTCCCTAGGTAGGCCCCCGCTTGACGAGGCCTCGGGGACTTTGGTTGGCGAGGAAGCCCCCTCTTCCGAGGGACCGACCGGGGCAGCCTGGCCCAACGCAGACTCTTGGCCTGGACCAGGTGAGCTCTCGCTCTCGGATGGAGAGAGGGTCTCAGCCCAGTCCCAGGTCTGGCTCAGGGGTCCCCTCCCCCACAGCCCCCTCTGCAAGGGGCCCTGCCCCTCCCCCTGCCTTGGAACCCAGGAAGGAACCATTCTTTCCCAACAGCGGCCCCTAGCGGTGGTCGTTTGGGCTCTGAGTTTCCGCACCGGAGCCGCTTGCTTGTTCCTGGAGCTTCCTTCCTCTGTCTCTTCTTTTCATCAGACTTAGAGGAGAAAACAACAGTCCACGACACCATAGCAGAGGTTCTCTTCCAGCACAGCCCCCACCCAGCAGGGTCCTAGCAGGCCAGCGACCCCGTTCCTTCCCGTGGCCTCTTGTGGGCACTGGATGTGTCCATTTGGGAACCCCGCGAACCCCTAAGCCCGGCGGGTGAGTTTTCCTGGCCGTCGACAGGCTCCGGGAAGTGCCTTGGGTGGGTTTCGGCAGGATGTCTAGTGGCCGCACGTGTCCCGCCAGTACCACTGGGGACAACTCCCGAGTGGCGAATTCTCCCCCCTCATCACCACTGTCTTACACCTCCAGGCCTTAGGCCCCTCCCGCCGGCAGCCACGGTCTCCAGAGCAACGGAGGCGGGGCGTGGGTGGGGCGAGTCTGCGGGGGGCGGGGGGCCGGGCGCCTGGGGGCGGGGGCGGCAGGGGGCGTGGCCTGCTCGGCGGGCTTGGGCGCCTTTGCCTTGGTCCTGGCTGGGCCGGGGCGGGGCGGGGCGGGGCGGGGGGGGGGACAGGCCTGGCTGGGGCGGCGGTTGGAGCCAGAGGGGGCTTAGATCCCACAGGGCTGTTGGAGGCGCTTCTCCCGCTGCCAGGTGTCGGCACTATTGCTTCCCGCTGTGCTGACGACCACCTTCTCCTCCCTCTTAGCTGACCTGGGCAAGGCCAAGGAACTTGAGCGTAGGGCTTGCAGCTGGGCTGGCGCTCAGGTCCCAGCTGGCACGGGGCCTGTCCAGAGATTCAAGGCTCCTGCGCAGGCACCAACCCCCAGTGCCGGGCTCAGCTTCAGCCAAAGGGACAGGAGAGGCCTGTGGAGGGAGGTCCCACCTGAGACCGACTCCACCCCTTGCAAGAGCACAGTATACTCAAGTAGGGCCCACTGGCAGGGCACTGAGGCCCAGAGCCTCCTGCCACCGGCGTAGACCTGGCTGTCCCCGCAGCCCTCAGGAGCACCAGTGCCTGGGGCTTTATCGACTAGGCAGCTGCGCCTCGGCGACAGGGGCTCTCTGCTTTCGTTTGGAACTCTGCACAGTATACCTGTGGAATGGCCTGCTATGGTAGCTTGGCACGACAACCAATAGGAAAATCGCCTGGCTGCGTGGCGTGCTCTGGCAGAGCAAAAGCTACTTCAGAGGATGAGTTCTTCCTTTTGTGTGTGTGTTTCAAACCCTGGGGGCTGTGGCTCGAGTCAATGCCAAAACAACCCATGCAACTGCTTTGGACGGTCGCGATGCCTGCTTACAATGTCCCGGAATGTACACGGAACACACGGACCTGTAAGCCCAATTGACCGCAGTGAGCCTCAAGGGAGCAGAAATGCTTTCCCCTGAAAAGCCTCCCAACCCAACAGCTAAGCAGCTTCGTTTTGGGTCCCCCGAACCCGGAGAAGAGATCAATGCTCATTCGTACGGTACCACAAAGTCGGGCGAGAGGAGAAAGGGCACGCTCATGTCTGAGAGTCGCCCGGGTGCTCAGGGGCCCGCCCCTCTCATCCCAGAGAAGAAACACAGAGCAAGAGTGGACCCTGACGAGGAAGGGGAAGACTCTGAGCCTCTCCTCTCTGAGAGACAGGCCTCTCCGGGCCTGGCAGGCAGCCAAGGCAGAAGCCCTCAGGCCACCTGTGGGAAAGGCCAGGTTTTCCGGTCCCAAAACGGTGGAGGTGACGGCCGTGGGAGTCAGCACGTCTGTGACCATCGGCGTGGGAGACACCTGCAGGGCAACGCCGGCCCTAGGTAGGCCCCCGCTTGACGAGGCCTCGGGGACTTTGGTTGGCGAGGAAGCCCCCTCTTCCGAGGGACCGACCGGGGCAGCCTGGCCCAACGCAGACTCTTGGCCTGGACCAGGTGAGCTCTCGCTCTCGGATGGAGAGAGGGTCTCAGCCCAGTCCCAGGTCTGGCTCAGGGGTCCCCTCCCCCACAGCCCCCTCTGCAAGGGGCCCTGCCCCTCCCCCTGCCTTGGAACCCAGGAAGGAACCATTCTTTCCCAACAGCGGCCCCTAGCGGTGGTCGTTTGGGCTCTGAGTTTCCGCACCGGAGCCGCTTGCTTGTTCCTGGAGCTTCCTTCCTCTGTCTCTTCTTTCCATCAGACTTAGAGGAGAAAACAACAGTCCACGACACCACAGCAGAGGTTCTCTTCCAGCACAGCCCCCACCCAGCAGGGTCCTAGCAGGCCAGCGACCCCTTTCCTTCCCGTGGCCTCTTGCGGGCACTGGATGTGTCCATTTGGGAACCCCGCGAACCCCTAAGCCCGGCGGGTGAGTTTTCCTGGCCGTCGACAGGCTCCGGGAAGTGCCTTGGGTGGGTTTCGGCAGGATGTCTAGTGGCCGCACGTGTCCCGCCACTACCACTGGGGACAACTCCCGAGTGGCGAATTCTCCCCCTCATCACCACTGTCTTACACCTCCAGGCCTTAGGCCCCTCCCGCCGGCAGCCACGGTCTCCAGAGCAACGGAGGCGGGGCGTGGGCGGGGCGAGTCTGCCGGGGGCGAGGGGCCGGGCGCCTGGGGGCGGGGGCGGCAGGGGGCGTGGCCTGCTCGGCGGGCTTGTGCGCCTTTGCCTTGGTCCTGGCTCGGCCGGGGCGGGGCGGGGCGGGGGGGCGTGGGGACAGGCCTGGCTGGGGCGGCGGCTGGAGCCAGAGGGGGCTTAGATCCCACAGGGCTGTTGGAGGCGCTTCTCCCGCTGCCAGGTGTCGGCACTATTGCTTCCCGCTGTGCTGACGACCACCTTCTCCTCCCTCTTAGCTGACCTGGGCAAGGAACTTGAGCGTAGGGCTTGCAGCTGGGCTGGGGCTCAGGTCCCAGCTGGCACGGGGCCTGTCCAGAGATTCAAGGCTCCTGCGCAGGCACCAACCCCCAGTGCCGGGCTCAGCTTCAGCCAAAGGGACAGGAGAGGCCTGTGGAGGGAGGTCCCACCTGAGACCGACTCCACCCCTTGCAAGAGCACAGTATACTCAAGTAGGGCCCACTGGCAGGGCACTGAGGCCCAGAGCCTCCTGCCACCGGCGTAGACCTGGCTGTCCCCGCAGCCCTCAGGAGCACCAGTGCCTGGGGCTTTATCGACTAGGCAGCTGCGCCTCGGCGACAGGGGCTCTCTGCTTTCGTTTGGAACTCTGCACAGTATACCTGTGGAATGGCCTGCTATGGTAGCTTGGCACGACAACCAATAGGAAAATCGCCTGGCTGCGTGGCGTGCTCTGGCAGAGCAAAAGCTACTTCAGATGATGAGTTCTTCCTTTTGTGTGTGTGTTTCAAACCCTGGGGGCTGTGGCTCGAGTCAATGCCAAAACAACCCATGCAACTGCTTTGGACGGTCGCGATGCCTGCTTACAATGTCCCGGAATGTACACGGAACACACGGACCTGTAAGCCCAATTGACCGCAGTGAGCCTCAAGGGAGCAGAAATGCTTTCCCCTGAAGAGCCTCCCGACCCAACAGGTAAGCAGCTTCGTTTTGGGTCCCCCGAACCCGGAGAAGAGGTCAATGTTCATTCGTACGGTACCACAAAGTCGGGCGAGAGGAGAAAGGGCACGCTCATGTCTGAGAGTCGCCCGGGTGCTCAGGGGCCCGCCCCTCTCATCCCAGAGAAGAAACACAGAGCAAGAGTGGACCCTGACGAGGAAGGGGAAGACTCTGAGCCTCTCCTCTCTGAGAGACAGGCCTCTCCGGGCCTGGCAGGCAGCCAAGGCAGAAGCCCTCAGGCCACCTGTGGGAAAGGCCAGGTTTTCCGGTCCCAAAACGGTGGAGGTGACGGCCGTGGGAGTCAGCACGTCTGTGACCATCGGCGTGGGAGACACCTGCAGGGCAACGCCGGCCCTAGGTAGGCCCCCGCTTGACGAGGCCTCGGGGACTTTGGTTGGCGAGGAAGCCCCCTCTTCCGAGGGACCGACCGGGGCAGCCTGGCCCAACGCAGACTCTTGGCCTGGACCAGGTGAGCTCTCGCTCTCGGATGGAGAGAGGGTCTCAGCCCAGTCCCAGGTCTGGCTCAGGGGTCCCCTCCCCCACAGCCCCCTCTGCAAGGGGCCCTGCCCCTCCCCCTGCCTTGGAACCCAGGAAGGAACCATTCTTTCCCAACAGCGGCCCCTAGCGGTGGTCGTTTGGGCTCTGAGTTTCCGCACCGGAGCCGCTTGCTTGTTCCTGGAGCTTCCTTCCTCTGTCTCTTCTTTTCATCAGACTTAGAGGAGAAAACAACAGTCCACGACACCATAGCAGAGGTTCTCTTCCAGCACAGCCCCCACCCAGCAGGGTCCTGGCAGGCCAGCGACCCGTTTCCTTCCCGTGGCCTCTTGCGGGCACTGGATGTGTCCATTTGGGAACCCCGCGAACCCCTAAGCCCGGCGGGTGAGATTTCCTGGCCGTCGACAGGCTCCGGGAAGTGCCTTGGGTGGGTTTCGGCAGGATGTCTAGTGGCCGCACGTGTCCCGCCACTACCACTGGGGACAACTCCCGAGTGGCGAATTCTCCCCCTCATCACCACTGTCTTACACCTCCAGGCCTTAGGCCCCTCCCGCCGGCAGCCACGGTCCAGAGCAACGGAGGCGGGGCGTGGGCGGGGCGAGTCTGCCGGGGGCGGGGTGCCGGGCGCCTGGGGGCGGGGGCGGCAGGGGGCGTGGCCTGCTCGGCGGGCTTGTGCGCCTTTGCCTTGGTCCTGGCTCGGCCGGGGCGGGGCGGGGCGGGGGGGGCGTGGGGACAGGCCTGGCTGGGGCGGCGGCTGGAGCCAGAGGGGGCTTAGATCCCACAGGGCTGTTGGAGGCGCTTCTCCCGCTGCCAGGTGTCGGCACTATTGCTTCCCGCTGTGCTGACGACCACCTTCTCCTCCCTCTTAGCTGACCTGGGCAAGGCCAAGGAACTTGAGCGTAGGGCTTGCAGCTGGGCTGGCGCTCAGGTCCCAGCTGGCACGGGGCCTGTCCAGAGATTCAAGGCTCCTGCGCAGGCACCAACCCCCAGTGCCAGGCTCAGCTTCAGCCAAAGGGACAGGAGAGGCCTGTGGAGGGAGGTCCCACCTGAGACCGACTCCACCCCTTGCAAGAGCACAGTATACTCAAGTAGGGCCCACTGGCAGGGCACTGAGGCCCAGAGCCTCCTGCCACCGGCGTAGACCTGGCTGTCCCCGCAGCCCTCAGGAGCACCAGTGCCTGGGGCTTTATCGACTAGGCAGCTGCGCCTCGGCGACAGGGGCTCTCTGCTTTCGTTTGGAACTCTGCACAGTATACCTGTGGAATGGCCTGCTATGGTAGCTTGGCACGACAACCAATAGGAAAATCGCCTGGCTGCGTGGCGTGCTCTGGCAGAGCAAAAGCTACTTCAGAGGATGAGTTCTTCCTTTTGTGTGTGTGTTTCAAACCCTGGGGGCTGTGGCTCGAGTCAATGCCAAAACAACCCATGCAACTGCTTTGGACGGTCGCGATGCCTGCTTACAATGTCCCGGAATGTACACGGAACACACGGACCTGTAAGCCCAATTGACCGCAGTGAGCCTCAAGGGAGCAGAAATGCTTTCCCCTGAAGAGCCTCCCGACCCAACAGGTAAGCAGCTTCGTTTTGGGTCCCCCGAACCCGGAGAAGAGGTCAATGTTCATTCGTACGGTACCACAAAGTCGGGCGAGAGGAGAAAGGGCACGCTCATGTCTGAGAGTCGCCCGGGTGCTCAGGGGCCCGCCCCTCTCATCCCAGAGAAGAAACACAGAGCAAGAGTGGACCCTGACGAGGAAGGGGAAGACTCTGAGCCTCTCCTCTCTGAGAGACAGGCCTCTCCGGGCCTGGCAGGCAGCCAAGGCAGAAGCCCTCAGGCCACCTGTGGGAAAGGCCAGGTTTTCCGGTCCCAAAACGGTGGAGGTGACGGCCGTGGGAGTCAGCACGTCTGTGACCATCGGCGTGGGAGACACCTGCAGGGCAACGCCGGCCCTAGGTAGGCCCCCGCTTGACGAGGCCTCGGGGACTTTGGTTGGCGAGGAAGCCCCCTCTTCCGAGGGACCGACCGGGGCAGCCTGGCCCAACGCAGACTCTTGGCCTGGACCAGGTGAGCTCTCGCTCTCGGATGGAGAGAGGGTCTCAGCCCAGTCCCAGGTCTGGCTCAGGGGTCCCCTCCCCCACAGCCCCCTCTGCAAGGGGCCCTGCCCCTCCCCCTGCCTTGGAACCCAGGAAGGAACCATTCTTTCCCAACAGCGGCCCCTAGCGGTGGTCGTTTGGGCTCTGAGTTTCCGCACCGGAGCCGCTTGCTTGTTCCTGGAGCTTCCTTCCTCTGTCTCTTCTTTCCATCAGACTTAGAGGAGAAAACAACAGTCCACGACACCATAGCAGAGGTTCTCTTCCAGCACAGCCCCCACCCAGCAGGGTCCTGGCAGGCCAGCGACCCCTTTCCTTCCCGTGGCCTCTTGCGGGCACTGGATGTGTCCATTTGGGAACCCCGCGAACCCCTAAGCCCGGCGGGTGAGATTTCCTGGCCGTCGACAGGCTCCGGGAAGTGCCTTGGGTGGGTTTCGGCAGGATGTCTAGTGGCCGCACGTGTCCCGCCACTACCACTGGGGACAACTCCCGAGTGGCGAATTCTCCCCCTCATCACCACTGTCTTACACCTCCAGGCCTTAGGCCCCTCCCGCCGGCAGCCACGGTCCAGAGCAACGGAGGCGGGGCGTGGGCGGGGCGAGTCTGCCGGGGGCGGGGTGCCGGGCGCCTGGGGGCGGGGGCGGCAGGGGGCGTGGCCTGCTCGGCGGGCTTGTGCGCCTTTGCCTTGGTCCTGGCTCGGCCGGGGCGGGGCGGGGCGGGGGGGCGTGGGGACAGGCCTGGCTGGGGCGGCGGCTGGAGCCAGAGGGGGCTTAGATCCCACAGGGCTGTTGGAGGCGCTTCTCCCGCTGCCAGGTGTCGGCACTATTGCTTCCCGCTGTGCTGACGACCACCTTCTCCTCCCTCTTAGCTGACCTGGGCAAGGCCAAGGAACTTGAGCGTAGGGCTTGCAGCTGGGCTGGCGCTCAGGTCCCAGCTGGCACGGGGCCTGTCCAGAGATTCAAGGCTCCTGCGCAGGCACCAACCCCCAGTGCCAGGCTCAGCTTCAGCCAAAGGGACAGGAGAGGCCTGTGGAGGGAGGTCCCACCTGAGACCGACTCCACCCCTTGCAAGAGCACAGTATACTCAAGTAGGGCCCACTGGCAGGGCACTGAGGCCCAGAGCCTCCTGCCACCGGCGTAGACCTGGCTGTCCCCGCAGCCCTCAGGAGCACCAGTGCCTGGGGCTTTATCGACTAGGCAGCTGCGCCTCGGCGACAGGGGCTCTCTGCTTTCGTTTGGAACTCTGCACAGTATACCTGTGGAATGGCCTGCTATGGTAGCTTGGCACGACAACCAATAGGAAAATCGCCTGGCTGCGTGGCGTGCTCTGGCAGAGCAAAAGCTACTTCAGAGGATGAGTTCTTCCTTTTGTGTGTGTGTTTCAAACCCTGGGGGCTGTGGCTCGAGTCAATGCCAAAACAACCCATGCAACTGCTTTGGACGGTCGCGATGCCTGCTTACAATGTCCCGGAATGTACACGGAACACACGGACCTGTAAGCCCAATTGACCGCAGTGAGCCTCAAGGGAGCAGAAATGCTTTCCCCTGAAGAGCCTCCCGACCCAACAGGTAAGCAGCTTCGTTTTGGGTCCCCCGAACCCGGAGAAGAGGTCAATGTTCATTCGTACGGTACCACAAAGTCGGGCGAGAGGAGAAAGGGCACGCTCATGTCTGAGAGTCGCCCGGGTGCTCAGGGGCCCGCCCCTCTCATCGCAGAGAAGAAACACAGAGCAAGAGTGGACCCTGACGAGGAAGGGGAAGACTCTGAGCCTCTCCTCTCTGAGAGACAGGCCTCTCCGGGCCTGGCAGGCAGCCAAGGCAGAAGCCCTCAGGCCACCTGTGGGAAAGGCCAGGTTTTCCGGTCCCAAAACGGTGGAGGTGACGGCCGTGGGAGTCAGCACGTCTGTGACCATCGGCGTGGGAGACACCTGCAGGGCAACGCCGGCCCTAGGTAGGCCCCCGCTTGACGAGGCCTCGGGGACTTTGGTTGGCGAGGAAGCCCCCTCTTCCGAGGGACCGACCGGGGCAGCCTGGCCCAACGCAGACTCTTGGCCTGGACCAGGTGAGCTCTCGCTCTCGGATGGAGAGAGGGTCTCAGCCCAGTCCCAGGTCTGGCTCAGGGGTCCCCTCCCCCACAGCCCCCTCTGCAAGGGGCCCTGCCCCTCCCCCTGCCTTGGAACCCAGGAAGGAACCATTCTTTCCCAACAGCGGCCCCTAGCGGTGGTCGTTTGGGCTCTGAGTTTCCGCACCGGAGCCGCTTGCTTGTTCCTGGAGCTTCCTTCCTCTGTCTCTTCTTTCCATCAGACTTAGAGGAGAAAACAACAGTCCACGACACCATAGCAGAGGTTCTCTTCCAGCACAGCCCCCACCCAGCAGGGTCCTGGCAGGCCAGCGACCCCTTTCCTTCCCGTGGCCTCTTGCGGGCACTGGATGTGTCCATTTGGGAACCCCGCGAACCCCTAAGCCCGGCGGGTGAGATTTCCTGGCCGTCGACAGGCTCCGGGAAGTGCCTTGGGTGGGTTTCGGCAGGATGTCTAGTGGCCGCACGTGTCCCGCCACTACCACTGGGGACAACTCCCGAGTGGCGAATTCTCCCCCTCATCACCACTGTCTTACACCTCCAGGCCTTAGGCCCCTCCCGCCGGCAGCCACGGTCCAGAGCAACGGAGGCGGGGCGTGGGCGGGGCGAGTCTGCCGGGGGCGGGGTGCCGGGCGCCTGGGGGCGGGGGCGGCAGGGGGCGTGGCCTGCTCGGCGGGCTTGTGCGCCTTTGCCTTGGTCCTGGCTCGGCCGGGGCGGGGCGGGGCGGGGGGGGCGTGGGGACAGGCCTGGCTGGGGCGGCGGCTGGAGCCAGAGGGGGCTTAGATCCCACAGGGCTGTTGGAGGCGCTTCTCCCGCTGCCAGGTGTCGGCACTATTGCTTCCCGCTGTGCTGACGACCACCTTCTCCTCCCTCTTAGCTGACCTGGGCAAGGCCAAGGAACTTGAGCGTAGGGCTTGCAGCTGGGCTGGCGCTCAGGTCCCAGCTGGCACGGGGCCTGTCCAGAGATTCAAGGCTCCTGCGCAGGCACCAACCCCCAGTGCCAGGCTCAGCTTCAGCCAAAGGGACAGGAGAGGCCTGTGGAGGGAGGTCCCACCTGAGACCGACTCCACCCCTTGCAAGAGCACAGTATACTCAAGTAGGGCCCACTGGCAGGGCACTGAGGCCCAGAGCCTCCTGCCACCGGCGTAGACCTGGCTGTCCCCGCAGCCCTCAGGAGCACCAGTGCCTGGGGCTTTATCGACTAGGCAGCTGCGCCTCGGCGACAGGGGCTCTCTGCTTTCGTTTGGAACTCTGCACAGTATACCTGTGGAATGGCCTGCTATGGTAGCTTGGCACGACAACCAATAGGAAAATCGCCTGGCTGCGTGGCGTGCTCTGGCAGAGCAAAAGCTACTTCAGAGGATGAGTTCTTCCTTTTGTGTGTGTGTTTCAAACCCTGGGGGCTGTGGCTCGAGTCAATGCCAAAACAACCCATGCAACTGCTTTGGACGGTCGCGATGCCTGCTTACAATGTCCCGGAATGTACACGGAACACACGGACCTGTAAGCCCAATTGACCGCAGTGAGCCTCAAGGGAGCAGAAATGCTTTCCCCTGAAGAGCCTCCCGACCCAACAGGTAAGCAGCTTCGTTTTGGGTCCCCCGAACCCGGAGAAGAGGTCAATGTTCATTCGTACGGTACCACAAAGTCGGGCGAGAGGAGAAAGGGCACGCTCATGTCTGAGAGTCGCCCGGGTGCTCAGGGGCCCGCCCCTCTCATCGCAGAGAAGAAACACAGAGCAAGAGTGGACCCTGACGAGGAAGGGGAAGACTCTGAGCCTCTCCTCTCTGAGAGACAGGCCTCTCCGGGCCTGGCAGGCAGCCAAGGCAGAAGCCCTCAGGCCACCTGTGGGAAAGGCCAGGTTTTCCGGTCCCAAAACGGTGGAGGTGACGGCCGTGGGAGTCAGCACGTCTGTGACCATCGGCGTGGGAGACACCTGCAGGGCAACGCCGGCCCTAGGTAGGCCCCCGCTTGACGAGGCCTCGGGGACTTTGGTTGGCGAGGAAGCCCCCTCTTCCGAGGGACCGACCGGGGCAGCCTGGCCCAACGCAGACTCTTGGCCTGGACCAGGTGAGCTCTCGCTCTCGGATGGAGAGAGGGTCTCAGCCCAGTCCCAGGTCTGGCTCAGGGGTCCCCTCCCCCACAGCCCCCTCTGCAAGGGGCCCTGCCCCTCCCCCTGCCTTGGAACCCAGGAAGGAACCATTCTTTCCCAACAGCGGCCCCTAGCGGTGGTCGTTTGGGCTCTGAGTTTCCGCACCGGAGCCGCTTGCTTGTTCCTGGAGCTTCCTTCCTCTGTCTCTTCTTTCCATCAGACTTAGAGGAGAAAACAACAGTCCACGACACCATAGCAGAGGTTCTCTTCCAGCACAGCCCCCACCCAGCAGGGTCCTAGCAGGCCAGCGACCCCTTTCCTTCCCGTGGCCTCTTGCGGGCACTGGATGTGTCCATTTGGGAACCCCGCGAACCCCTAAGCCCGGCGGGTGAGATTTCCTGGCCGTCGACAGGCTCCGGGAAGTGCCTTGGGTGGGTTTCGGCAGGATGTCTAGTGGCCGCACGTGTCCCGCCACTACCACTGGGGACAACTCCCGAGTGGCGAATTCTCCCCCTCATCACCACTGTCTTACACCTCCAGGCCTTAGGCCCCTCCCGCCGGCAGCCACGGTCCAGAGCAACGGAGGCGGGGCGTGGGCGGGGCGAGTCTGCCGGGGGCGGGGTGCCGGGCGCCTGGGGGCGGGGGCGGCAGGGGGCGTGGCCTGCTCGGCGGGCTTGTGCGCCTTTGCCTTGGTCCTGGCTCGGCCGGGGCGGGGCGGGGCGGGGGGGCGTGGGGACAGGCCTGGCTGGGGCGGCGGCTGGAGCCAGAGGGGGCTTAGATCCCACAGGGCTGTTGGAGGCGCTTCTCCCGCTGCCAGGTGTCGGCACTATTGCTTCCCGCTGTGCTGACGACCACCTTTTCCTCCCTCTTAGCTGACCTGGGCAAGGAACTTGAGCGTAGGGCTTGCAGCTGGGCTGGGGCTCAGGTCCCAGCTGGCACGGGGCCTGTCCAGAGATTCAAGGCTCCTGCGCAGGCACCAACCCCCAGTGCCGGGCTCAGCTTCAGCCAAAGGGACAGGAGAGGCCTGTGGAGGGAGGTCCCACCTGAGACCGACTCCACCCCTTGCAAGAGCACAGTATACTCAAGTAGGGCCCACTGGCAGGGCACTGAGGCGCAGAGCCTCCTGCCACCGGCGTAGACCTGGCTGTCCCCGCAGCCCTCAGGAGCACCAGTGCCTGGGGCTTTATCGACTAGGCAGCTGCGCCTCGGCGACAGGGGCTCTCTGCTTTCGTTTGGAACTCTGCACAGTATACCTGTGGAATGGCCTGCTATGGTAGCTTGGCACGACAACCAATAGGAAAATCGCCTGGCTGCGTGGCGTGCTCTCGCAGAGCAAAAGCTACTTCAGAGGATGAGTTCTTCCTTTTGTGTGTGTGTTTCAAACCCTGGGGGCTGTGGCTCGAGTCAATGCCAAAACAACCCATGCAACTGCTTTGGACGGTCGCGATGCCTGCTTACAATGTCCCGGAATGTACACGGAACACACGGACCTGTAAGCCCAATTGACCGCAGTGAGCCTCAAGGGAGCAGAAATGCTTTCCCCTGAAAAGTCTCCCAACCCAACAGCTAAGCAGCTTCGTTTTGGGTCCCCCGAACCCGGAGAAGAGATCAATGTTCATTCGTACGGTACCACAAAGTCGGGCGAGAGGAGAAAGGGCACGCTCATGTCTGAGAGTCGCCCGGGTGCTCAGGGGCCCGCCCCTCTCATCCCAGAGAAGAAACACAGAGCAAGAGTGGACCCTGACGAGGAAGGGGAAGACTCTGAGCCTCTCCTCTCTGAGAGACAGGCCTCTCCGGGCCTGGCAGGCAGCCAAGGCAGAAGCCCTCAGGCCACCTGTGGGAAAGGCCAGGTTTTCCGGTCCCAAAACGGTGGAGGTGACGGCCGTGGGAGTCAGCACGTCTGTGACCATCGGCGTGGGAGACACCTGCAGGGCAACGCCGGCCCTAGGTAGGCCCCCGCTTGACGAGGCCCCGGGGACTTTGGTTGGCGAGGAAGGCCCCTCTTCCGAGGGACCGACCGGGGCAGCCTGGCCCAACGCAGACTCTTGGCCTGGACCAGGTGAGCTCTCGCTCTCGGATGGAGAGAGGGTCTCAGCCCAGTCCCAGGTCTGGCTCAGGGGTCCCCTCCCCCACAGCCCCCTCTGCAAGGGGCCCTGCCCCTCCCCCTGCCTTGGAACCCAGGAAGGAACCATTCTTTCCCAACAGCGGCCCCTAGCGGTGGTCGTTTGGGCTCTGAGTTTCCGCACCGGAGCCGCTTGCTTGTTCCTGGAGCTTCCTTCCTCTGTCTCTTCTTTTCATCAGACTTAGAGGAGAAAAACAACAGTCCACGACACCATAGCAGAGGTTCTCTTCCAGCACAGCCCCACCCAGCAGGGTCCTGGCAGGCCAGCGACCCCTTTCCTTCCCGTGGCCTCTTGCGGGCACTGGATGTGTCCATTTGGGAACCCCGCGAACCCCTAAGCCCGGCGGGTGAGATTTCCTGGCCGTCGACAGGCTCCGGGAAGTGCCTTGGGTGGGTTTCGGCAGGATGTCTAGTGGCCGCACGTGTCCCGCCACTACCACTGGGGACAACTCCCGAGTGGCGAATTCTCCCCCCTCATCACCACTGTCTTACACCTCCAGGCCTTAGGCCCCTCCCGCCGGCAGCCACGGTCTCCAGAGCAACGGAGGCGGGGCGTGGGCGGGGCGAGTCTGCCGGGGGCGGGGTGCCGGGCGCCTGGGGGCGGGGGCGGCAGGGGGCGTGGCCTGCTCGGCGGGCTTGTGCGCCTTTGCCTTGGTCCTGGCTCGGCCGGGGCGGGGCGGGGCGGGGGGGCGTGGGGACAGGCCTGGCTGGGGCGGCGGCTGGAGCCAGAGGGGGCTTAGATCCCACAGGGCTGTTGGAGGCGCTTCTCCCGCTGCCAGGTGTCGGCACTATTGCTTCCCGCTGTGCTGACGACCACCTTTTCCTCCCTCTTAGCTGACCTGGGCAAGGAACTTGAGCGTAGGGCTTGCAGCTGGGCTGGGGCTCAGGTCCCAGCTGGCACGGGGCCTGTCCAGAGATTCAAGGCTCCTGCGCAGGCACCAACCCCCAGTGCCGGGCTCAGCTTCAGCCAAAGGGACAGGAGAGGCCTGTGGAGGGAGGTCCCACCTGAGACCGACTCCACCCCTTGCAAGAGCACAGTATACTCAAGTAGGGCCCACTGGCAGGGCACTGAGGCGCAGAGCCTCCTGCCACCGGCGTAGACCTGGCTGTACCCGCAGCCCTCAGGAGCACCAGTGCCTGGGGCTTTATCGACTAGGCAGCTGCGCCTCGGCGACAGGGGCTCTCTGCTTTCGTTTGGAACTCTGCACAGTATACCTGTGGAATGGCCTGCTATGGTAGCTTGGCACGACAACCAATAGGAAAATCGCCTGGCTGCGTGGCGTGCTCTGGCAGAGCAAAAGCTACTTCAGAGGATGAGTTCTTCCTTTTGTGTGTGTGTTTCAAACCCTGGGGGCTGTGGCTCGAGTCAATGCCAAAACAACCCATGCAACTGCTTTGGACGGTCGCGATGCCTGCTTACAATGTCCCGGAATGTACACGGAACACACGGACCTGTAAGCCCAATTGACCGCAGTGAGCCTCAAGGGAGCAGAAATGCTTTCCCCTGAAAAGTCTCCCAACCCAACAGCTAAGCAGCTTCGTTTTGGGTCCCCCGAACCCGGAGAAGAGATCAATGTTCATTCGTACGGTACCACAAAGTCGGGCGAGAGGAGAAAGGGCACGCTCATGTCTGAGAGTCGCCCGGGTGCTCAGGGGCCCGCCCCTCTCATCCCAGAGAAGAAACACAGAGCAAGAGTGGACCCTGACGAGGAAGGGGAAGACTCTGAGCCTCTCCTCTCTGAGAGACAGGCCTCTCCGGGCCTGGCAGGCAGCCAAGGCAGAAGCCCTCAGGCCACCTGTGGGAAAGGCCAGGTTTTCCGGTCCCAAAACGGTGGAGGTGACGGCCGTGGGAGTCAGCACGTCTGTGACCATCGGCGTGGGAGACACCTGCAGGGCAACGCCGGCCCTAGGTAGGCCCCCGCTTGACGAGGCCCCGGGGACTTTGGTTGGCGAGGAAGGCCCCTCTTCCGAGGGACCGACCGGGGCAGCCTGGCCCAACGCAGACTCTTGGCCTGGACCAGGTGAGCTCTCGCTCTCGGATGGAGAGAGGGTCTCAGCCCAGTCCCAGGTCTGGCTCAGGGGTCCCCTCCCCCACAGCCCCCTCTGCAAGGGGCCCTGCCCCTCCCCCTGCCTTGGAACCCAGGAAGGAACCATTCTTTCCCAACAGCGGCCCCTAGCGGTGGTCGTTTGGGCTCTGAGTTTCCGCACCGGAGCCGCTTGCTTGTTCCTGGAGCTTCCTTCCTCTGTCTCTTCTTTTCATCAGACTTAGAGGAGAAAACAACAGTCCACGACACCATAGCAGAGGTTCTCTTCCAGCACAGCCCCACCCAGCAGGGTCCTGGCAGGCCAGCGACCCCTTTCCTTCCCGTGGCCTCTTGCGGGCACTGGATGTGTCCATTTGGGAACCCCGCGAACCCCTAAGCCCGGCGGGTGAGATTTCCTGGCCGTCGACAGGCTCCGGGAAGTGCCTTGGGTGGGTTTCGGCAGGATGTCTAGTGGCCGCACGTGTCCCGCCACTACCACTGGGGACAACTCCCGAGTGGCGAATTCTCCCCCTCATCACCACTGTCTTACACCTCCAGGCCTTAGGCCCCTCCCGCCGGCAGCCACGGTCTCCAGAGCAACGGAGGCGGGGCGTGGGCGGGGCGAGTCTGCCGGGGGCGGGGTGCCGGGCGCCTGGGGGCGGGGGCGGCAGGGGGCGTGGCCTGCTCGGCGGGCTTGGGCGCCTTTGCCTTGGTCCTGGCTCGGCCGGGGCGGGGCGGGGCGGGGGGGCGTGGGGACAGGCCTGGCTGGGGCGGCGGCTGGAGCCAGAGGGGGCTTAGATCCCACAGGGCTGTTGGAGGCGCTTCTCCCGCTGCCAGGTGTCGGCACTATTGCTTCCCGCTGTGCTGACGACCACCTTTTCCTCCCTCTTAGCTGACCTGGGCAAGGAACTTGAGCGTAGGGCTTGCAGCTGGGCTGGGGCTCAGGTCCCAGCTGGCACGGGGCCTGTCCAGAGATTCAAGGCTCCTGCGCAGGCACCAACCCCCAGTGCCGGGCTCAGCTTCAGCCAAAGGGACAGGAGAGGCCTGTGGAGGGAGGTCCCACCTGAGACCGACTCCACCCCTTGCAAGAGCACAGTATACTCAAGTAGGGCCCACTGGCAGGGCACTGAGGCGCAGAGCCTCCTGCCACCGGCGTAGACCTGGCTGTCCCCGCAGCCCTCAGGAGCACCAGTGCCTGGGGCTTTATCGACTAGGCAGCTGCGCCTCGGCGACAGGGGCTCTCTGCTTTCGTTTGGAACTCTGCACAGTATACCTGTGGAATGGCCTGCTATGGTAGCTTGGCACGACAACCAATAGGAAAATCGCCTGGCTGCGTGGCGTGCTCTCGCAGAGCAAAAGCTACTTCAGAGGATGAGTTCTTCCTTTTGTGTGTGTGTTTCAAACCCTGGGGGCTGTGGCTCGAGTCAATGCCAAAACAACCCATGCAACTGCTTTGGACGGTCGCGATGCCTGCTTACAATGTCCCGGAATGTACACGGAACACACGGACCTGTAAGCCCAATTGACCGCAGTGAGCCTCAAGGGAGCAGAAATGCTTTCCCCTGAAAAGTCTCCCAACCCAACAGCTAAGCAGCTTCGTTTTGGGTCCCCCGAACCCGGAGAAGAGATCAATGTTCATTCGTACGGTACCACAAAGTCGGGCGAGAGGAGAAAGGGCACGCTCATGTCTGAGAGTCGCCCGGGTGCTCAGGGGCCCGCCCCTCTCATCCCAGAGAAGAAACACAGAGCAAGAGTGGACCCTGACGAGGAAGGGGAAGACTCTGAGCCTCTCCTCTCTGAGAGACAGGCCTCTCCGGGCCTGGCAGGCAGCCAAGGCAGAAGCCCTCAGGCCACCTGTGGGAAAGGCCAGGTTTTCCGGTCCCAAAACGGTGGAGGTGACGGCCGTGGGAGTCAGCACGTCTGTGACCATCGGCGTGGGAGACACCTGCAGGGCAACGCCGGCCCTAGGTAGGCCCCCGCTTGACGAGGCCCCGGGGACTTTGGTTGGCGAGGAAGGCCCCTCTTCCGAGGGACCGACCGGGGCAGCCTGGCCCAACGCAGACTCTTGGCCTGGACCAGGTGAGCTCTCGCTCTCGGATGGAGAGAGGGTCTCAGCCCAGTCCCAGGTCTGGCTCAGGGGTCCCCTCCCCCACAGCCCCCTCTGCAAGGGGCCCTGCCCCTCCCCCTGCCTTGGAACCCAGGAAGGAACCATTCTTTCCCAACAGCGGCCCCTAGCGGTGGTCGTTTGGGCTCTGAGTTTCCGCACCGGAGCCGCTTGCT
This sequence comes from Dasypus novemcinctus, assembly GCF_030445035.2. Classification (NCBI taxonomy): domain Eukaryota; kingdom Metazoa; phylum Chordata; class Mammalia; order Cingulata; family Dasypodidae; genus Dasypus; species Dasypus novemcinctus. The sequence continues at coordinate 14,022,370 of NC_080688.1, forward strand.
TGTTCCTGGAGCTTCCTTCCTCTGTCTCTTCTTTTCATCAGACTTAGAGGAGAAAACAACAGTCCACGACACCATAGCAGAGGTTCTCTTCCAGCACAGCCCCACCCAGCAGGGTCCTGGCAGGCCAGCGACCCCTTTCCTTCCCGTGGCCTCTTGCGGGCACTGGATGTGTCCATTTGGGAACCCCGCGAACCCCTAAGCCCGGCGGGTGAGATTTCCTGGCCGTCGACAGGCTCCGGGAAGTGCCTTGGGTGGGTTTCGGCAGGATGTCTAGTGGCCGCACGTGTCCCGCCACTACCACTGGGGGACAACTCCCGAGTGGCGAATTCTCCCCCTCATCACCACTGTCTTACACCTCCAGGCCTTAGGCCCCTCCCGCCGGCAGCCACGGTCTCCAGAGCAACGGAGGCGGGGCGTGGGCGGGGGCGAGTCTGCCGGGGGCGGGGGGCTGGGCGCCTGGGGGCGGGGGCGGCAGGGGGCGTGGCCTGTTCGGCGGGCTTGGGCGCCTTTGCCTTGGTCCTGGCTCGGCCGGGGGCGGGGCGGGGCGGGGGGGGGCGTGGGGACAGGCCTGGCTGGGGCGGCGGCTGGAGCCAGAGGGGGCTTAGATCCCACAGGGCTGTTGGAGGCGCTTCTCCCGCTGCCAGGTGTCGGCACTATTGCTTCCCTCTGTGCTGACGACCACCTTCTCCTCCCTCTTAGCTGACCTGGGCAAGGCCAAGGAACTTGAGCGTAGGGCTTGCAGCTGGGCTGGGGCTCAGGTCCCAGCTGGCACGGGGCCTGTCCAGAGATTCAAGGCTCCTGCGCAGGCACCAACCCCCAGTGCCGGGCTCAGCTTCAGCCAAAGGGACAGGAGAGGCCTGTGGAGGGAGGTCCCACCTGAGACCGACTCCACCCCTTGCAAGAGCACAGTATACTCAAGTAGGGCCCACTGGCAGGGCACTGAGGCCCAGAGCCTCCTGCCACCGGCGTAGACCTGGCTGTCCCCGCAGCCCTCAGGAGCACCAGTGCCTGGGGCTTTATCGACTAGGCAGCTGCGCCTCCGCGACAGGGGCTCTCTGCTTTCGTTTGGAACTCTGCACAGTATACCTGTGGAATGGCCTGCTATGGTAGCTTGGCACGACAACCAATAGGAAAATCGCCTGGCTGCGTGGCGTGCTCTGGCAGAGCAAAAGCTACTTCAGAGGATGAGTTCTTCCTTTTGTGTGTGTGTTTCAAACCCTGGGGGCTGTGGCTCGAGTCAATGCCAAAACAACCCATGCAACTGCTTTGGACGGTCGCGATGCCTGCTTACAATGTCCCGGAATGTACACGGAACACACGGACCTGTAAGCCCAATTGACCGCAGTGAGCCTCAAGGGAGCAGAAATGCTTTCCCCTGAAAAGCCTCCCAACCCAACAGGTAAGCAGCTTCGTTTTGGATCCCCCGAACCCGAGAAGAGATCAATGTTCATTCGTACGGTACCACAAAGTCGGGCGAGAGGAGAAAGGGCACGCTCATGTCTGAGAGTCGCCCGGGTGCTCAGGGGCCCGGCCCTCTCATCCCAGAGAAGAAACACAGAGCAAGAGTGGACACTGATGAGGAAGGGGAAGACTCTGAGCCTCTACTCTCTGAGAGACAGGCCTCTCCGGGCCTGGCAGGCAGCCAAGGCAGAAGCCCTCAGGCCACCTGTGGGAAAGGCCAGGTTTTCCGGTCCCAAAACGGTGGAGGTGACGGCCGTGGGAGTCAGCACGTCTGTGACCATCGGCGTGGGAGACACCTGCAGGGCAACGCTGGCCCTAGGTAGGCCCCCGCTTGACGAGGCCTCGGGGGACTTTGGTTGGCGAGGAAGCCCCCTCTTCCGAGGGACCGACCGGGGCAGCCTGGCCCAACGCAGACTCTTGGCCTGGACCAGGTGAGCTCTCGCTCTCGGATGGAGAGAGGGTCTCAGCCCAGTCCCAGGTCTGGCTCAGGGGTCCCCTCCCCCACAGCCCCCTCTGCAAGGGGCCCCTGCCCCTCCCCCTGCCTTGGAACCCAGGAAGGAACCATTCTTTCCCAACAGCGGCCCTAGCGGTGGTCGTTTGGGCTCTGAGTTTCCGCACCGGAGCCGCTTGCTTGTTCCTGGAGCTTCCTTCCTCTGTCTCTTCTTTTCATCAGACTTAGAGGAGAAAACAACAGTCCACGACACCATAGCAGAGGTTCTCTTCCAGCACAGCCCCCACCCAGCAGGGTCCTGGCAGGCCAGCGACCCGTTTCCTTCCCGTGGCCTCTTGAGGGCACTGGATGTGTCCATTTGGGAACCCCGCGAACCCCTAAGCCCGGCGGGTGAGATTTCCTGGCCGTCGACAGGCTCCGGGAAGTGCCTTGGGTGGGTTTCGGCAGGATGTCTAGTGGCCGCACGTGTCCCGCCACTACCACTGGGGACAACTCCCGAGTGGCGAATTCTCCCCCTCATCACCACTGTCTTACACCTCCAGGCCTTAGGCCCCTCCCGCCGGCAGCCACGGTCCAGAGCAACGGAGGCGGGGCGTGGGCGGGGGCGAGTATGCCGGGGGCGGGGTGCCGGGCGCCTGGGGGCGGGGGCGGCAGGGGGCGTGGCCTGCTCGGCGGGCTTGGGCGCCTTTGCCTTGGTCCTGGCTCGGCCGGGGCGGGGCGGGGGCGGGGGGGGCGTGGGGACAGGCCTGGCTGGGGCGGCGGCTGGAGCCAGAGGGGGGCTTAGATCCCACAGGGCTGTTGGAGGCGCTTCTCCCGCTGCCAGGTGTCGGCACTATTGCTTCCCGCTGTGCTGACGACCACCTTCTCCTCCCTCTTAGCTGACCTGGGCAAGGCCAAGGAACTTGAGCGTAGGGCTTGCAGCTGGGCTGGCGCTCAGGTCCCAGCTGGCACGGGGCCTGTCCAGAGATTCAAGGCTCCTGCGCAGGCACCAACCCCCAGTGCCGGGCTCAGCTTCAGCCAAAGGGACAGGAGAGGCCTGTGGAGGGAGGTCCCACCTGAGACCGACTCCACCCCCTTGCAAGAGCACAGTATACTCAAGTAGGGCCCACTGGCAGGGCACTGAGGCCCAGAGCCTCCTGCCACCGGCGTAGACCTGGCTGTCCCCGCAGCCCTCAGGAGCACCAGTGCCTGGGGCTTTATCGACTAGGCAGCTGCGCCTCGGCGACAGGGGCTCTCTGCTTTCGTTTGGAACTCTGCACAGTATACCTGTGGAATGGCCTGCTATGGTAGCTTGGCACGACAACCAATAGGAAAATCGCCTGGCTGCGTGGCGTGCTCTGGCAGAGCAAAAGCTACTTCAGAGGATGAGTTCTTCCTTTTGTGTGTGTGTTTCAAACCCTGGGGGCTGTGGCTCGAGTCAATGCCAAAACAACCCATGCAACTGCTTTGGACGGTCGCGATGCCTGCTTACAATGTCCCGGAATGTACACGGAACACACGGACCTGTACGCCCAATTGACCGCAGTGAGCCTCAAGGGAGCAGAAATGCTTTCCCCTGAAGAGCCTCCCGACCCAACAGGTAAGCAGCTTCGTTTGGGTCCCCCGAACCCGGAGAAGAGGTCAATGTTCATTCGTACGGTACCACAAAGTCGGGCGAGAGGAGAAAGGGCACGCTCATGTCTGAGAGTCGCCCGGGTGCTCAGGGGCCCGCCCCTCTCATCGCAGAGAAGAAACACAGAGCAAGAGTGGACACTGACGAGGAAGGGGAAGACTCTGAGCCTCTCCTCTCTGAGAGACAGGCCTCTCCGGGCCTGGCAGGCAGCCAAGGCAGAAGCCCTCAGGCCACCTGTGGGAAAGGCCAGGTTTTCCGGTCCCCCAAAGGGTGGAGGTGACGGCCGTGGGAGTCAGCACGTCTGTGACCATCGGCGTGGGAGAGACCTGCAGGGCAACGCCGGCCCTAGGTAGGCCCCCACTTGACGAGGCCTCGGGGACTTTGGTTGGCGAGGAAGCCCCCTCTTCCGAGGGACCGACCGGGGCAGCCTGGCCCAACGCAGACTCTTGGCCTGGACCAGGTGAGCTCTCGCTCTCGGATGGAGAGAGGGTCTCAGCCCAGTCCCAGGTCTGGCTCAGGGGTCCCCTCCCCCACAGCCCCCTCTGCAAGGGGCCCTGCCCCTCCCCCTGCCTTGGAACCCAGGAAGGAACCATTCTTTCCCAACAGCGGCCCCTAGCGGTGGTCGTTTGGGCTCTGAGTTTCCGCACCGGAGCCGCTTGCTTGTTCCTGGAGCTTCCTTCCTCTGTCTCTTCTTTTCATCAGACTTAGAGGAGAAAACAACAGTCCACGACACCATAGCAGAGGTTCTCTTCCAGCACAGCCCCCACCCAGCAGGGTCCTGGCAGGCCAGCGACCCCTTTCCTTCCCGTGGCCTCTTGCGGGGCACTGGATGTGTCCATTTGGGAACCCCGCGAACCCCTAAGCCCGGCGGGGTGAGATTTCCTGGCCGTCGACAGGCTCCGGGAAGTGCCTTGGGTGGGTTTCGGCAGGATGTCTAGTGGCCGCACGTGTCCCGCCACTACCACTGGGGACAACTCCCGAGTGGCGAATTCTCCCCCTCATCACCACTGTCTTACACCTCCAGGCCTTAGGCCCACTCCCCGCCGGCAGCCACGGTCCAGAGCAACGGAGGCGGGGCGTGGGCGGGGCGAGTCTGCCGGGGGCGGGGTGCCGGGCGCCTGGGGGCGGGGGGCGGCAGGGGGCGTGGCCTGCTCGGCGGGCTTGTGCGCCTTTGCCTTGGTCCTGGCTCGGCCGGGGGCGGGGGCGGGGCGGGGGGGCGTGGGGACAGGCCTGGCTGGGGCGGCGGCTGGAGCCAGAGGGGGCTTAGATCCCACAGGGCTGTTGGAGGCGCTTCTCCCGCTGCCAGGTGTCGGCACTATTGCTTCCCGCTGTGCTGACGACCACCTTTTCCTCCCTCTTAGCTGACCTGGGCAAGGAACTTGAGCGTAGGGCTTGCAGCTGGGCTGGCGCTCAGGTCCCAGCTGGCACGGGGCCTGTCCAGAGATTCAAGGCTCCTGCGCAGGCACCAACCCCCAGTGCCGGGCTCAGCTTCAGCCAAAGGGACAGGAGAGGCCTGTGGAGGGAGGTCCCACCTGAGACCGACTCCACCCCTTGCAAGAGCACAGTATACTCAAGTAGGGCCCACTGGCAGGGCACTGAGGCCCAGAGCCTCCTGCCACCGGCGTAGACCTGGCTGTCCCCGCAGCCCTCAGGAGCACCAGTGCCTGGGGCTTTATCGACTAGGCAGCTGCGCCTCGGCGACAGGGGCTCTCTGCTTTCGTTTGGAACTCTGCACAGTATACCTGTGGAATGGCCTGCTATGGTAGCTTGGCACGACAACCAATAGGAAAATCGCCTGGCTGCGTGGCGTGCTCTGGCAGAGCAAAAGCTACTTCAGAGGATGAGTTCTTCCTTTTGTGTGTGTGTTTCAAACCCTGGGGGCTGTGGCTCGAGTCAATGCCAAAACAACCCATGCAACTGCTTTGGACGGTCGCGATGCCTGCTTACAATGTCCCGGAATGTACACGGAACACACGGACCTGTACGCCCAATTGACCGCAGTGAGCCTCAAGGGAGCAGAAATGCTTTCCCCTGAAGAGCCTCCCGACCCAACAGGTAAGCAGCTTCGTTTTGGGTCCCCCGAACCCGGAGAAGAGGTCAATGTTCATTCGTACGGTACCACAAAGTCGGGCGAGAGGAGAAAGGGCACGCTCATGTCTGAGAGTCGCCCGGGTGCTCAGGGGCCCGCCCCTCTCATCGCAGAGAAGAAACACAGAGCAAGAGTGGACACTGACGAGGAAGGGGAAGACTCTGAGCCTCTCTCTCTGAGAGACAGGCCTCTCCGGGCCTGGCAGGCAGCCAAGGCAGAAGCCCTCAGGCCACCTGTGGGAAAGGCCAGGTTTTCCGGTCCCCAAAGGGTGGAGGTGACGGCCGTGGGAGTCAGCACGTCTGTGACCATCGGCGTGGGAGAGACCTGCAGGGCAACGCCGGCCCTAGGTAGGCCCCCACTTGACGAGGCCTCGGGGACTTTTGGTTGGCGAGGAAGCCCCCTCTTCCGAGGGACCGACCGGGGCAGCCTGGCCCAACGCAGACTCTTGGCCTGGACCAGGTGAGCTCTCGCTCTCGGATGGAGAGAGGGTCTCAGCCCAGTCCCAGGTCTGGCTCAGGGGTCCCCTCCCCCAGCAGCCCCCTCTGCAAGGGGCCCTGCCCCTCCCCCTGCCTTGGAACCCAGGAAGGAACCATTCTTTCCCAACAGCGGCCCCTAGCGGTGGTCGTTTGGGCTCTGAGTTTCCGCACCGGAGCCGCTTGCTTGTTCCTGGAGCTTCCTTCCTCTGTCTCTTCTTTCCATCAGACTTAGAGGAGAAAACAACAGTCCACGACACCATAGCAGAGGTTCTCTTCCAGCACAGCCCCCACCCAGCAGGGTCCTGGCAGGCCAGCGACCCCTTTCCTTCCCGTGGCCTCTTGCGGGCACTGGATGTGTCCATTTGGGAACCCCGCGAACCCCTAAGCCCGGCGGGTGAGATTTCCTGGCCGTCGACAGGCTCCGGGAAGTGCCTTGGGTGGGTTTCGGCAGGATGTCTAGTGGCCGCACGTTGTCCCGCCACTACCACTGGGGGACAACTCCCGAGTGGCGAATTCTCCCCCTCATCACCACTGTCTTACACCTCCAGGCCTTAGGCCCCTCCCGCCGGCAGCCACGGTCCAGAGCAACGGAGGCGGGGCGTGGGCGGGGCGAGTCTGCCGGGGGCGGGGTGCCGGGCGCCTGGGGGCGGGGGCGGCAGGGGGCGTGGCCTGCTCGGCGGGCTTGTGCGCCTTTGCCTTGGTCCTGGCTCGGCCGGGGCGGGGCGGGGCGGGGGGGGCGTGGGGACAGGCCTGGCTGGGGCGGCGGCTGGAGCCAGAGGGGGCTTAGATCCCACAGGGCTGTTGGAGGGCGCTTCTCCCGCTGCCAGGTGTCGGCACTATTGCTTCCCGCTGTGCTGACGACCACCTTTTCCTCCCTCTTAGCTGACCTGGGCAAGGAACTTGAGCGTAGGGCTTGCAGCTGGGCTGGGGCTCAGGTCCCAGCTGGCACGGGGCCTGTCCAGAGATTCAAGGCTCCTGCGCAGGCACCAACCCCCAGTGCCGGGCTCAGCTTCAGCCAAAGGGACAGGAGAGGCCTGTGGAGGGAGGTCCCACCTGAGACCGACTCCACCCCTTGCAAGAGCACAGTATACTCAAGTAGGGCCCACTGGCAGGGCACTGAGGCCCAGAGCCTCCTGCCACCGGCGTAGACCTGGCTGTCCCCGCAGCCCTCAGGAGCACCAGTGCCTGGGGCTTTATCGACTAGGCAGCTGCGCCTCGGCGACAGGGGCTCTCTGCTTTCGTTTGGAACTCTGCACAGTATACCTGTGGAATGGCCTGCTATGGTAGCTTGGCACGACAACCAATAGGAAAATCGCCTGGCTGCGTGGCGTGCTCTGGCAGAGCAAAAGCTACTTCAGAGGATGAGTTCTTCCTTTTGTGTGTGTGTTTCAAACCCTGGGGGCTGTGGCTCGAGTCAATGCCAAAACAACCCATGCAACTGCTTTGGACGGTCGCGATGCCTGCTTACAATGTCCCGGAATGTACACGGAACACACGGACCTGTAAGCCCAATTGACCGCAGTGAGCCTCAAGGGAGCAGAAATGCTTTCCCCTGAAGAGCCTCCCGACCCAACAGGTAAGCAGCTTCGTTTT